>NC_030855.1:7001101-7031981 GCF_000208745.1 Theobroma cacao | reverse complement strand
TATGGTTGTAAATGCAAATATGTAAGCATTTGTTTTGTTGAAATTTGGAAGTTTACATGTGTTACATGTTGCTATTGTTATTTTAGCAGGATGACTTGTTTTAAGGGAAAAAGGAGACTTTTTCCTTGATGTTCTGGTTCTTGCTGCAGCGAGAATGAAGTTCGCTATAGCGAGAAACTTTCTATCCATTTTGCTAACTTGTGGGTTTTTGTCATATTTTCTATTTCTTTGGTACCATAGTTGAGCATGGATTTTTGTAAAGTGATTTACTCATGTGGGGTTTACATGAGGGGTTTAAAGGAGCTAAAACAATTGCATGGTTTTGAGAAAATGAATGCATCAAGATTTCGATAAACATTCCTTATGGTATGCTTATTCCCTTCTTGTTCACTCACTGAGTATTGTACTCATGTTTTATAAAAATTCATGTTTTCAGATTAGGTGACTGTTGGACCCTAGATCGAGGAGTCCCCGTAGTGCATCTCTTGGGTATGTGTCTGGCATTCGATAGTAATCCCTTTTATTATAAATGTCTTCGCTGAAAGTCATGGGTCATTTTGTATTGTGAATACAATCTAACAATGTGAATATGTGTATGCAATGTAAATTGCTAAATACATGACTGGTATAGTACATGTATATTATTATCGATAATGCCATTATGTTTTGGCTATGTTCACACCAGGGAAAAGGTGTGTGTGTATGCATGATATGATAAATTTGTTAAGCAAAGGTAAATGGATAGGCTTGCTTGGGCTTAGTGAGCTATGCTCATTGAGCTCATGAGCCGGTCATGGCCCGAGAAATTGGGTCGTGACATTGGGTATCCACGGGTACCCTGTAACAAGGTACCCATTGTCATTGTTATACCTAATATCAATTTCTAAGAAACTTTAGCACTAGTGGCTCGATTAGAGACTATTTGATTGCTTACAGCATTGGCTACTACATTCCACTGGAAAATCTTTCACTTGGATATTAAATCAACATTTTTAAATGGGAAGGTTGATGAAGAAATTTATTTGGAGTAACCTCTAGGATTTGAACTTTGTTTTGGACAAAGAAAGGTGTACAAACATCACAAGGCTCTTTATGGATTGAAATAAGCACCTTGTGCTTGGTATAATAGGATTAAAACCTACCTGCTCGATCAAGGATTCCAAAAGAGTCCTAATGAAGTAACTCTTCATGTGTTAAAACATCAATGGCATTGGCATAAAATTCTCGAACAATACGTAATATAGCCGTCTCAGGTTGCTAACAAATTTTTTCCCATTATCGCTCATTAATAATCCTATGACCAAGACCATAAAGGCTAGGATGAAGATCCATACCATGCTCCATAATTGGAATTTGTGCAATAGGGACTGTGAATGCCTTGTAGCAGCCTCAGCAAAAACAAACTCACTCCGATCAAAACGAGTCATACTTCCATTACCTCTAGCTCCCATTTTAGGAGCCATAAAAAACTCAACAACTTTGCAGCAATTTAAACACAAGTTTGAACAAATTATGCAACAACTTTCTCACTTCTATCCACAAATATTGCTACCAAATTCAGTAGTGCACAAATACTCCTAATTCCACAAGTTACTATGCAAATGCAAAAATTTTTTACTGTTCACAACTTCTTACCATCAAATGTTCACAATAATCAATGGAGAAGAAGTAATTTGCAAGCACACAAAACACAATCTCAAAATTGTTACAAACCCACTAATCAACAACTACAAACTCTTCTTTAATATCAAAATCTACCAAAGAGAAAAATCATCAAAGAACACAACAACCTTCTTGAATTTTCTATAGAAAAATTGGTTGTGGAATGAGTGGAGATGATTTGGTGGCTTCCAAGCTTTGATTTAGTGCAAAGTTTGAGAAGCTTGTTTTTGAGTGGGTAATTTATAGAGAGAGAATATTTGGTTTTAGAGTGAGAAAAGAACCCTAAAATGTGAAAAAGATGAAGAAAGGAAAAAAAGGCTAGTTTATAAAGTGGGGGGCTCGAGCGGGCGTCGAGGTGTTTTAATCTTGACCCCTTCTATGGTAGATACACGGGGGTAGGACAAAGGCAAATGTCTTAGCGTTGGGCAAAGGGCACAGCGACTCTACACTCTCGACTTTTTGTATGGGAGGGTGCATCACGAGTTGGCATTACAGCTTTCACACAAAGGGTGTCGTGACATCGTTTTGATTTTTTTTTAATTAAGTACTTGCAAAACAAAAGACAAAAAAAATAAAATCAGGAATTAAAACATAAAATGTAAAATAAAATTTCAAGTAAAAATAACACTAAATAAACTTACAAAAAAAATATACTTTAGTTTAGAAAACTTGGGTTGCTTCCCAAGTAGCGCTGGCTTTATAATCATTAGCCAAACTTCTTTCTAGTTCATTTAGGGTCGGAAAGGTTGATGGAGGATTGTTGACAATCAATGTCATCTCCCCAATAATCCTTTAACCATTGCCCATTCACTTTGAATGTTTCATTTGTTATACCATCCATTATCTCCATTGCACCATGTGGAAACACCATTGATACAATGAAAGGCCTCGACCATCTTAATTTAAACTTGCCTGAAAATAGCTTCAAGTGTGAGTTCAACAATAACACATGTTGACCAAGCTCAAAATGATGCTCAACAATCTTTTGATCATGCCATCTCATTGTCTTTTCCTTGTAGATCTTGGCATTTTCATAGGCATCAAGTAGAAATTCATCCATCTCATTTAGTTGAGATAGATGTTTCTCACTAGCAACTTCAAGATCAAAACTCAATTTCTTGATGGCCCAATACGCATTTGCTTTAACTCCACTGGAAGATGACATGCTTTACCAAAAACCAATCTATATGCAAACATACCAATTGGTGTTTTATAGGCAGTCTGATATACCCATAATGCATCATTCATTTTTAGCCCAATCTTTTCTTGAGAGAGAAACAATCTTCTCCAAAATCCTCTTTATTTCTTTGTTTGGGACTTTAACTTGTCCATTGGTCTATGAATGATAAGCACTTGCAACTTTGTGTTTAACTCCATACTTAGCAAGAATTGCTTCCAAATAATTGTTGTAAAAGTGGTTGCCTTCATCGCTTATAATTGCTCTTGGTGTGCCAAATCTAGTGAATATGTTATTTTTTTAAGAATTTCAACACCACCTTAACATCATTCGTAGGCAAAGCTGAAGCTTCCATTCACTTATAAACATAGTTCACCACTACCAAAATGTAACGATTGTTGAAAGAAAAGATAAATGGTCCCATGAAATCTATACCCCATACATAAAAAATCTCCACTTTGAAGATGCTATTGAGCAATATCTCATGTCATCTATAAATGTTCCTCACTCTATCACAATGCATAACAAAATTGTGAGTATCCTTAAAAAGTCTAGGCCAATACAAACCTAACTGAAGAACTTTCGCTATTATTCTTTCTCCACCAAAATGGCCCCTATAGTCTAAAGAATGACAATGCTTCAAAATGCTTTCAACCTCTTCGTTTGGGACACATCTTCTCAAAATTCTATCTTCACATTGCTTAAATAAAAATAATTCATCCCATACATAAAATCTTACATCATGAAGAAATTTCTTTCTTTGATGGCTATTCAGATTATGAGGCAGAAGTTTACTTGCAATATAATTTACGTAGTCAGCATATCAAGGTAATTTCCCTTGACCAATAAGCAATAATTGTTCATCAAGAAAAGTTTCATTAATCAGAGTTAAGTCCTTACCTTGGTTGTCATTCTCCAACCTTGACAAATGGTCTGCTACCTGAGTTTTCATACCTTTTCTATATCTAATTTTGAGATCAAATTCTTGAAGTAATAGAATCCATCATATCAACCTTGGCTTGGCATCTTTCTTAGTAATCAAGTACTTAATTGTGGCATGGCCAATGTACACAATAACCTTTGTGCTAACCAAATATGAACGAAATTTATCAAATGTATAAACAATAGCTAATAATTCTTTTTCAGTGGTGGTATAATGCATCTGAGTTTCAATCAAGGTCTTACTAGCATAATATAGAATGAAAAATGTTTTAAAATGCTAAACTTTCAAAAGTAAAACAATGGAAGTTTGTCTTCCAATTTCAATTCCAAAGCAATGTTTGATACCTTTTTTCTCAATAATCACCTTCTTCTTCCTTGCAGATTTTTTAGCTAAGCGATTTATAAAACCTTCCAACACCATCATCGTTATTTAGCTTAGTTGTTGGCTTTCATTATTAGTCACTGCTTCAATCTCTTTCTTCAATTTCTGCCACAAACCACTATCATCAACATTTTCTAACTCTTTTAACGTTAACATCTTTGATTTTTTTTCAACCTTTCCAAGAACTCAAGAATGGCAAATTTGTTGAGAAACACTATGAAAGATATAATTACTGTGAATAATTTCTCTAAAATCGCTTGTTAATATGAATATATAAAGGTTTTGATTCCTAATTCTAAATGGAATCAAATTACTTTTGAAAGTAGCTTGGTAACAAAGTTTGATTATCTTGACTATTAAACAGTATTGATTTTCTAAGTTTAGTTGGTTCAAGACATATTAGTTTCCCAAGCTTAGTGCATGTAAGAAAAATATATTCATCTATTTAATTTTTTATATAAAGGGTTTTCTCTAATTGCTTATGATATAAAAGCCAGAAAAACAAACCTTCAGTTTTTTTATTAGCCATAAAGTTTTTATTTAAAATAATTTGTAACCCGTTTAAGAAACAAAAGTGTGAATGTCAACTTATATTCCTATATAAATCGCCCTTAGCAATATAGACCTTGCACAAATTATCTTATGTTATTTCTTTACAAAAAGAAACCAACAACCCTATACAATCCCAAAAGCAACCACATTAATCAACTTAGAAGTAGTATTAAGAAGCAACTGATAAACATGCTAAGCACATCCCTCGAACCCCGCATACAAAAGTAGTGCAAATAATTAATTAAACCTAAATAAAGAATTAACACAATCTTAAGCCAAAATCAATACCAAACATTATAGACTTCTAGCGATAATCACTCACCTAAAAACGCATTAGAGCCCATGTTATATAATTAGAAAGCAACTTTATTCACTGTACCATATCTCCTAGGCACTATATTTATGTGGAGATTACCAAACCGACTAGATACTTTAACCATCCTTTGCCCATCCATCAATTCACAAGTTAGTTGACCTTTCCTTGTTTAATCCATTTTTACTCGCCTTTCTTACCTTCTATTGACTTTTTTAGCTTTTTCAGCCTTTGAAGCTCTCTCCACCACCTCCATGACATTCTTAAACTCCTATAAATCACCTTCCATTCAAAACATCCCCGTACATATTATTGGGTGAGGGCTGATCATGCATCAAATATAAATAAAATGCAACAGAAATAAATTTAAAATTAAATTACGCCTCATTTTCCTAGGATCTCTTTCATGCCAAGTTCAGTACAGAATTAAATTAAAAAAAATAAAATATATATGATAATATGAAGTTTACCTAAATAACAAAAGTTGATGAATCTTTTGTTAAATAACCAAATCAACATTTAAAAAGCTTAACCACTTCAGCTCGGATGTTGCAAAGCAAAGCTGTCCGAGGAATCCTTGTGCAGCCTTTAATGGTGATCCACACTAATGAATTAGAAAATCCTTCTTTAAGGATTGAGAGTGCTATGCCTTGATAATGTGCTAGCAAAGATGAGTTTCATAAACTCATAATCCACACAAAATTGTGCAGTTAAACACACAAAAGAAATCAAGTGATTGAAAAATTATTTTTCTTCACACAAGGAATGGCAAGACGAAAGGAATTTCTCATGTGCCGTTCACTTAATTTTTCAACCGTTCTCTCTCATTTTGTTTGAAGGCTATAGCAAGGTATTTATACCTTGGATTAATTTTAAAACCTAATTACAAAACTATTTTGTAATTACCAATTAATCCAATAATTTGAATAAATAATTTAATTAAGTCCTTAAGAAGACCAATTAACTTAATTGTTTAATTTAATCAAATAGGTCTAATAACTTAATTAAATAATTTAATTAATTAAGCTCAACAATTTAATTAAATAATTTTAATCAATTAGGCCCAATGACTTAATTAAAAAAATTTAATCAATTAGGCCCAATGACTTAATTAAAAAAATTTAATCAATTAGGCCCAATAACTTAATTATTTAATTTAATTAATTAGGTCTAATGACTTAATTAAATAATTTAATTAATTAGGCATAACATAATTAAACAATTTTATTCAAGTGCTTGAGAAGCTCATAACTTCTAATTTGATTAAGTCCAACTTAATTATGTCAAACCCTGTTCTATAAAATAATTACGACGTCATTTACATGCTCAATAGAATGTTTACAGATTTAGAAAGTTCGAGGAATCGTTAAAAGACGATATTGCCCCTAATGGTACTATTGAGTCGATTAAGCCTCGAACTAGTTCAAATAGGAATTTTAAGGTGCAATTAAGAGTTTCACAGTTCATGGATGACTCAAAATGGTAATTCGGAGTTCGAGGATCAATTTGGAGTCAAACCGAAATTTTCACTATCTAGGGGTAAAATGATCATTTGCCACTTGGGGACAAAATGGGAATTTTTAGAAAAGATTTTTTTTGGTCCATTTGACTTATTGGAGTATTATTTAAGTATTGGAGTATGATTTGAAGTTTAGAAGTGAAAAATTTTAATTCCGGTATAATTTGGAGTATAAGGGTGAAATGGTAATTTTGTCACCCCGGGGGTAAATCAGTAAATTTTCACCCTCGACACTTTTCAAGACCAAGGGATTTTATTCATCATGGAAATGGATAAACATGAGAAATTTGTGGTGGAGAATTAAAGAATTAAAAGTTAAATATTTAAAATTTGAGCCAATAAAGAAATGCCATGTGTCATGTTTTTATTATTTTATTATTTCTTTATAAAAAGGCAAAAATATCAGCCCATTTCTCCCATAGTGATCAGCCAAACCAGAAGAGAAGAGAAACCAAGGAAGAACAAACCCTAGGTGGGAAAAATCAAAGAGAAAGTGTTGGAATTCAAGGATTTGATCAAGCAAAGGTAAAATTTTCTTTGATTTTGCTAGTGATTTACCTTACCCATGCATTTTTCCTTAATTTCCATGGTTAAATTACATGTTTTCATGATGAAATTATGGCTGGTCAAAATGGGTGTGGAGAGAGAAAGATGTTAGAATTGTTTGATTTTGAGTTATGTTGGTGTTTAGAGTTAGTTAAACATGTTTAGAAACAAAACAACAAGAAAAGAATCCATTTTCCCCATGAACCTTCAATAGCCGAAAGTTCCAAGAAGAAAAGTGAAGATAAATTTGCCTAATTGTGTGTTAATTAGTTGTGCTTGGTGAATTGAGGGATTGGAAAAGAAATAGAGAAAGTTGGAGTGAAATTGGACGCATTGGCTAATTTATTGGATGAAAAATCGACTTAGGTCAATACCTGGTCTAGATGGCTACCTGTGCATTTTTCATTTCATATCATGCATATATATCGAGCCTGAAATAGCTTATGACTGTTAGACACAATTTAATTGAAATATGTGCCATGGATTATGGCTAGGTGGTGAGCCATTAGATACGGTTAAAGGATTGTACTCGCGAACTGAAAATAGGAGTATATCGACTCCTAGAACAGTGAGTAAACTTACTATCGTCTTAATTATCTAGAGTAGATTTATTTAATTGTGTGATTTTATGAAAAAAATGGTTTAATTGGAAAATTATTGTGTTTTATGGGAAAATGGGATTTTATAAAATTTTTGAAAATTTAATAATGATTTCAAAAATAGAGTAATTGGAGACCTATACTATGATTGTGTTGTTTATCCATGATTTTACATTAAATGGCTTATGATAAATGTGGGTATGACTGGTTATTTTTATGATTTTAAGAATATGTGAACTGCTTTGATTTACCTTGAATGTGTTAAGTGAGCCATGTCATATTATTGTGATTTTATTGGTTGGTGGATTATAAAGTGGGCACTGTAGTGATGGGGGTTCAGTGGGCCAGCCTAATTAGAGGGGCACGGTTCCTAATTATTGAGCTTACCTCGATTGGAGAGGCGCGTAGGATAACTCCCGAGGTAGGATTTGAGTACACTTCACGCTGGCCACCACGTGAAACTGGGACTCAGCCAACGCCGAGGAACGGCTGTGTTGTTAGAGGTGAAATGTGTTTGTGTATGTGACAATAAACAGCTTTGGCGGTCTCGGTAAGATGCCTTCGCGGGGTATCCCCGAGAATGAATTTTTGGCAAAGGCCAAGTTTTTGAAAAGTGCATAAGCCATGTTGAGTAATTTGATGAAATCCAATTATTTATATGGGTTGGGATGAATTATTTTAATTATCTCCTATTACTCGACTTTAGATTATTTTGATGATGTCTGTCTACTCACTGGGATTTTATAATCTCACCCCTTCTTCCTATACATTTTTCAAGCTCAGGACAATTTGTTGATAGTTGATTAAGATGAAAATTAATCTCGAAGTTGCATCTTAGAAAGTAAGGGTTCGTAACCCTACATTTTCTTAGTCAGTTGGGGGTCCACGTGTTACTGTAAAAGTAATTTTATTCTTCAGTTATTTAATTTAAAATATGTATGAATATATTTAGCTTTTACACCATGTTTTTGGCGAGTTTCGGTATTTTCGAAGAAAAATGACGAAAATGCCCCTGTGAGCCAGAAAGTAATATTTTATTGTTTTGATTTGGAAATGACTTATGATTTTTTTTTGAAATGTGAGATTTAATAACTGTCGCTCACTGGGGAGATGCAGAAGCTGATGCTAAGCCTTGCGGGGTTTCGATCGACATTCGAGGTAATGAGTGCCTATCGGGACGCCGCGGCGGTTGTCACGGGCTCGATGGGAGTTCCGGGTCTTGACAAATTACCTCTGTCATTTTATTTTCAACATTCATTTTAGGTGTGTGACCCATTAGGCTTCTAACATGTTGGCAATGAACTCAACATATAATTCTTAAGTCAAACTTAGAATTAGATAAATTTAAACTACTCTAAATTTATCATTAATTAGGTTAACTACCTTAAGTCCATAGACCAAGATTGGGATCTAGCAATCTATCATGGCCACTCAAATGTTAGAAGAGTCAAGATAGTTTGACTCAGCCTTTCAGTGATCAGCCTTTCAGTGTAATTCATCCCCTTATCATATATCCTAGAGATGATAAGAGCATGGTGCAGTGTCCACTCTTATTGATCTCCATATTCGTTGTCACGACCCGGTACTCCCCTCGAGCCCGTGACAACCGCTGCGGTGTCTCGGTAGACACTCATTGCTCGGAATGTCAACCCGAAACCCCGCAAGGCTTTACTATTAGTTTCTCATTTCCCTTGTGAGCAACCATTGTCAAATATCGTGTTCTAAAAGATTTTAAACTGTTTCCAACTAAAAATAAATAAAATATTAATTTTTATCTCATAGGGGTATTTTGGTCATTTTTTCTCAAAATTTTCGAAACTAGCTAAAACGTAATACACAAGTACAAAACACATAATTCATATTCAAAATGAGTTTAAAAGTCTAAAATATTCATTTAAAACGAAATTACAGTTATTTGAATATAATAAGAAAATAAAAGAAATATTAAGTAAAATATTCTATTTTCTTATAAAACAATATTTATAGAGTTATACGTGAACAAATTTTAATGCGTAAAAGCTAAATAAATTTATACATATTGAAATACAGTAAGCCAAAATATTTAATTTAATTTACAATAACAAGAGGGCCCCCGAATAAACAAAAGTAAAGAGGACTGTGAACCTACGATTTGGAAAATACAGATCCAACAGTAGTCCTTGATGAGATCAACTATCTACAGCCTATACTGAACCTGAAATGGGTGGAAAGGAGGGTGGTGAGATTATAAAATCCCAATGAGTAAACAGACATCATCATAAATATCTAGAGTTGAGTACATGGAGACAATAAAATAAATCATCGTAAACTGGGTCACAGCATAAGAATACATTTCATTTAAAATATGTAAAGAGGCTTATGAATCTCATAAAAACTAGGCTTGTGCCATAAATCCATTCTCGGGGACACCTTGGCCGAGGCATCCTACCGAGACCGCCAAGGCTATTAAAATTCTCATTTCACATAAATCATGTTTTTGTTTTGAAAACATAGCCATTCCTTGGCATTGGCTGAGTTTCCCCTCATGTGGTGGTTTGGCGTGAAGTGAACCCTAAGCTTTACCTCAAGAGATACCCTACACGCCTCTCCGTTCGAGGTAAGAATATAATGGGGTTTACCGTGCCTTTCTAAAAGGTTGGTCCACAGAAACCCCCTACTGTAGTGATTAATTAATATATATAATCCACCATACAATAAAACTCAATAACATGATATGGTAATTTTGTAATTCACAGTCTTTCAAGGCAACCAAACAATTTGCATTTCAATACAATTGCTAACTAGCCAATCATGCCCGATTTATCATAAGCCAATCAATTTAAACAATCAAATTGCCACAATTAACAGTCTCCGTGTACTCTATTTTTCAAAATCACTATTAATTTCAAAACAATTTATAATTTAATTTCATTGAAACACATTTATTCATAAAACATGAAAATTTACCTTTTTAAATTCCTTTTTCCATAGAATTCATGAAATCATCTAAAAACCACCCTAGATAATTAAAATGACAGTAAGTTTACTCACAATGTCTAGAATGCAGACTTTCGAAGCACTCTGTCTACTGGTCCTCGGATGCAATTTCCTTGCCTTTATCGGAGGACTCACCACCTTGACACAGTACAAAATCGAGAGTTTCACCAAGTTGGTACTAAATCAAAATTAAACTAATTTAGACTACCAATGCATGATATGGAATGCAAAAATGCACTGGTAACTATCTAAACCCGGTATTGGCCTAATTCGTCTTATCACCCGATTAAATTCCTAACGGGTCCGTTTAAACTCCAATTTAATTCTTTTCAGTTTCTATACCTCAATTGCACCCAAATTAACTTAATGTCCCTCAGTGTGGTGCAAATTATCAGTCTCGATAGCAAATTACGAAAATACCCCTAGTGGGTAAAAATTCGTATTTTTGCTCCGAAAATTCCCATTATTTTTCTAGGCTCATAATTCATCATTTCTTAACCAATTCTCCTAGAATAAAAATCAAACTCATCCTCACTCATACATGGTAAATTCGGCCATTAATGGTTGTGGGAGAAAATAAATTCTTTTCTTGTTGTTTTGTTTCTAAATATGCTAAACTAACTAAAAACACTAACATAACTTAAAATCAAATTAATCTAACAACTTTCTCTCTCCTAACCCATTTTGATCAGCCAACAATTCATCATAAAAACATGTAATTTAAGCATGGAAAATATGGAGAAATGCTCAAGGAAAATAGATTTCAAGCTTAAGTTGAAAAATCCTACCTTTTTCACTTGTTTTCCTTGATTTTTCACACTTTTTCTCTTGAAATTCCTCACCTAGGGTTTGTTCTTCCTCTCTTTCTCTCTCTTCCTTGCTTGGCCCAATATTTGGAGAGTAATGGGCTGATTTATGCTGATTTTTTAGTTAAATAATAAAATATCCTAAGCTTGACACATGGCATTTTCTTATTGGTCTATTTTTAAAATTTTAAAAATTTAAACATTTTATCTCCACCACATGATTAGTCAAGCGTCAAAGATGAAGATAAAGGAAGACCATGTGCTGGAAAAAATGTCCTGATGGTGAAAAATTACAATTTTGCCCCTGGGGTGGCAAAATTACCATTTTACCCTTTTACTCCAAATTATACCGAAATTAAACTTTTTCACTTCTAAACCTCAAATCATACTCCAATAAGTCAAATTATACTCTAATAAGTCAAATGGGGTCAAAACAATCTTTTCTAAAATTTTCATTTTGTCCCCAGATGGCAAATGACCATTTTGCCCTTGGATAGTGAAAATTTCGATTCGACTCCAAATTGATCCTCAAACTCTGAATTACCATTTTGAGTCATCCATGGACTGTGATGATCTTAATCTCACCTTAAAATTCCTATTTGATCTAGTTCGAGGATTAAATCAACTTTGTTGTACCTTTAGGTACAATACCGACTTTTGTAAATTTTTCGGGACTCTCCTAGCATGCAATCATGTTATCATCACATGTACGTCATGAATAGTATTTTATAAGGTCGGGCTTTACATTCGTTCTTAAAGTTTGATCATCAGCTTTATAAAGACTTATGAAACTCATTTCATAATCTTCAAGTCACCTTGACCAAAGAGTTAAATAAGCTAATATCAACCAAGAACAGTTAAGATATGTCCCTTGCATCACTTGGGGTGATGATTCCTATCTTGACCACTCATTTACCCTCACATGCTTCATGCTATACTCAAAATCATCTTGTTTTGGCATCCTTGGTTAAGCACCCATAAGGATGAAATCAAAGCATAGCACTCCACACATAAGACAACCTGATGTCTCAAGTCTAGGGAGTATTTACACAACTGACACATGAGAAGTATTGCATAGACGCTTGAGTAAAATACCAAATGCACTTCTCATGGTAGGTCATGTTTAGTGAACTTGCTCTCCTAGGCAAACACCTACATTCTGGTTCCAAGTATCTCTATACTTCGACCTATGAGATCGGTTGCTTACTTCTCAAGTAAGGAACATAGAATGTACCAGTCTCTAAGTATCATTGATGTCCAATCTCAATGATACATTGACCAAAAATATTTTGAGATTATGCTTTGATGCATAAGGATCTCATAACTGTAACCCATTACAGTTCCCTTGCAAGGTATATTAATCTCATGGACTTCATCCAATTAGACTTTAACTTGTTGTAATTGATGTCTTATTGCTGAAGGAAAACCTTGAATCATTCAACATGAATGATGTTGTTGCATGATTGGAATCAAGCCTTAACCAGTCCTAATTGGCTACAGGGCTCATCCCAACATCTCCCATTAGCACAAAGCTAATTGTTACCTCATCGTATGTGGATTCAAATCCATCTAGTAATCATGTCTCCATGTAGACTCGTTTGTGCCCTTCAATATGGTTAATTGTTTTTATCTATCTTCGAAATGTCTATGCATCACATCATGTCATATTACTATATCTAGATCCAATGAGACCCAAGTTCTACTATTATGGCTCCATTGTTACATTAACAATATTTAGAACACTTTATTATTTCCATGAACTAATGATCTAAATATCTTCATATTTGAGCCCTTTATAATAGGATGTAGATGACTTTATTTATATACACGTATAATCCTTTTTGCACCTTGGGACCATTCCAACTAAACTATTTTGTATGCATCATATGCATGTGTCACTTAGTGTCATGCCATTTGGCTCCTTTTTATATATATATATAGGTCATTGTGCTCCCACTAAATCCAAGATCCTTTGTGAGAGTTGTCACGACCCGATACTCCTCTCGAGCCCATGACGACAACCGCGTTGTCCCGATCGACACTCATTACTCAGAATGTCAACCGAAACCCCGCAAGGCTTTAATATCAGCTTCTCATTTCCCCTATGAGTAACTGTTGCCAAATGCCAAGTTCTAAAAGATTTTAAACTATTTCCAACTTAAAACAAACAAAATAATAATTTTCGTCTCACATGGGTATTTTGGTCATTTTTCTCTCAAAATTTTGAAACTGGCAGAAATGTAATATACAAGTAAAAAACACATAATTCGAAATCAAAAATAAATTTGGATGTCTAAAACATTCATTTAAAATGAAATTATGACTATTAGAATAAACTAAAAATAAAAAATAAAATATTCAATTTTTTAATAAAATAATATTTTTGAAACACTACGTAAATAAATTTTTGTAGCGTAAAAGCAAAATAAATTCATATATACTGTAATACAGATAACCAAAGTATAAAATTTAATTTACAGTAACAAGTGGAACCCCCGAATAATCAAAAGTAAAGAGGACTGTGAACCTACAGTTTGAAAAATGCAAATCCAATGGTAGTCCTCGATGAGATCAGCTATCTACAGTCTATACTGAGCCTGAAATAGGTGGAAATGAGGGTGGTGAGATTATATAATCCCAGTGAGTAAACAAACATCATTCAAAATATCTAAAGTCGAGTAAAAGGAGACGAATAAAATATTGCATTTAAATATGTATTTCATAACATAGATATTCATTTCATTTAAATAAACAATATGGCTTATGAGTATCTTAAAACTTGACTAATGCCAAAATCATTATCATACTCAGTTATCAAGGATAACTTGGCCGAGGGCTATCCCAACTGAGTCCGCCAAGGCTATTAAAAAGTTTTGTATGCATAAATCATGTTTTTATTTTAAAAAATATAGTCGTTCCTTGGCATTGGCTGAGTTCCCCCTCACGTGGTGGTTTGGCATGAAGTGAACTCTAAAAGTTATACCTCGGGAGTTACCCTACTCGCCTCTCCAATTGAGGTAAAATATATCAGGATTCCGTGCCCCTTTAATAGGCTGGTCCACAGAAAACTCACCCCTTGCAGCAGGTTAAACCCACCATACAATAAAATTTTGACAGCATGATAGGGCTAATATATTATTACCCAGCCTGCAATGGTAAAATAAAACAATTCACAAAACACAGCCCAGCTAGTCATGCCAACACAATAACATAAGCCATCAATTCAATCTTAAATTTACAACATATCAGTGGTCTTCAATTACTCTATTTTTAAAATCGTTATTTTGTTTCAAGACAATTTATAAAATCTTTTCATGTAAACATATTTTATTTGTAAAATACAAAGATTTACCATTTAAACTCATTTTCATAAAATTCCACCAAAACCAAATAAAAACATACTTTAGATAATTAAAATGATGATAAGGTTACTCACAATGTCTAGAATGGGGATTTTCGAAATACTCAGACTACTGGTCTTCGAGTGTAATTCCCTTGCCTTTATCGGAGGACTCACCACCTTGACACAGTACAAAATCGAAAAATTTACTTCATTGGTACTAAATTGAATTTAAACTAATTTAGACTACTAATGCATGATATGGAATGCAAAATGTTCGATTAATCGCTTAAATGTGATATTCGACCTAAGTCACACTATACTCGGTCTAATCGGCTAAAATCTCCAATTTAACTCCAAATCAATTCTTCTCACTTTTTACACTCCAATTATACCTAAATTACCTCGGTGACTATGAATGAGATTCAATTTATCAGTCCCGAGTCAATATCACACATGTCTATACGTTGAGCAAAAATTCAGATTTTCACACCAAATTTTCCCATTTAATTTCTAGCCTCACCAAACATCAAATATCACCAAAATATCATGAAATATCATCAATTTCAGCCACAATATCCTCCCTAGAAAATTCGGCCAATGAAGAATACATAAGGAATGGGTGATTTTCAAGCTTGATTCTTACACAAAACACCATAAATCATTGAAAACATCCATATAACTTAAAATCCAACCAAACCATCACCAAACTCTCTCTCTCTCTCTCTCTCTCTCTCTCTCTCTCTCTCTCTCTCTCTCTCTCTCTCTCTCTCTCTCTCTCTCTCTCTCTCTCTCTCTCTCTCTCTCTCTCTCTCTCTCTCTCTCTCTCTCTCTCTCTCTCTCTCTCTCTCTCTCTCTCTCTCTCTCTCTCTCTCTCTCTCTCTCTCTCTCTCTNTTATCTTGCTTGATTCCTTGAAATTTCCACAATTTTTCTTGAAATTCTCTTATCTAGGGTTTGTTCTAGTTTTTCCTTTCTTTCCTTTTGTCTTGACCGAATATGGAGAAGAAGAATGGGATAAATATGGGCTGATTTTTATAGAAAATAATAAAATATCCTTGCTTGACACGTGTCACATGCTTATTAGTCCATTTTTCTTTTTATACTTTAATAATTATGCTTCCATTCTCCACCACATGATTAGTCAAAGGTCAAAATGAGGATAAGAGAAGACCATGTGTTGGACAAGTGTCTTGGTGGTGGAAAATTATTGTTTTGCCCCTAGGGTGGCAAAATTACCATTTTACCCCTATGCTCTAAAAAATACCAAGATTACAATTTTTCACTTCTCAACATCAAATTATGTTCTACATAGTCAATCTTGATCAATCTTAGTCAAAAATGTCATCCAACACTCACATCTTAACCTCGGGTGGCAAAATGACCATTTTCCCCTCAGGTCATGAAAATTTTAATTTGACTCCAAATCGATCCTCGAACTCCAAATCACCATTTTAAATCATTCTTAGACTGTAAAATTTTCAATTTCACCCTAAAATCTTTATTTGATCTAGTTCGAGGCTTAAATCAACTTTGTTATACCTCTAGGTACAATACCAACTTTTGTAAATTTTTCGGGACTCTCTTAGCATGCAAATATGCTATCCATCACATGTATGTCATGACAAGTATTTTATAAGGTCGGGCTTTACAAGAGCAATATTAAAACTCTTTTGAATATTCCATTATGTATATACGTTTCAATGTATGCTTGGAATTATTTTGGTTTGGAATATCATAATGGGCTTTTATGTTAGAGAGATATGGACCAAATCATATTGCAATATGAAGTTGCTTTCTTTCTTGAACATTCATCTTTATGTTTTGCTCTTAAGAAAGTTCCATTTTATATGAATCAATATTCAACCTTTGGATCAATTGAACATAATTCATAATTGATCAAATATCATTTCATGGATAATTAAATATGACATAATTATTCCAAATAATTAGTCAAACTTGAAACATATAAGCTTCCACATCCAAATGCTAAAGACAAATGTTTCACTAGCCATTCCCATGGCAATCACATAATTAATGTTTTAAAAACATCCAAATAAATTATTCAACATGTTGAGAAAAATAGAAGTGTAACCATCTAATGTAACATTTAATATTTTAAGTAGTCCATCCATATGGTCACCTTCTCAGCCAAGATCCTACTCATCTTTATCTTTGGCCCCTGCAATATGTCAAACATATGAGAACCAACTTTGAGGTATCATATACCTTTAATATATAAAGTAGAATCATTTAGCAAATGGTACCTGAATAAGAAACTTCAATAAGTTTCCTTTTCTTGCTCACAGTAGCTAGGTACTCCTTGCAGTTCCTCCTCCAATGCCCAAGTTTGCCACAATTATGGTAAATGTCCTTCTCTTTGTCCTTTTTGACACCTCTTTTAGGCTTTAGTGCCTTTTCATTTTAGGAGTTTACCTTCTTCCCTTTTGGGGCTTTCTTCTTCTATTGCTTCATATGAGCCTTGGAAGAAGAAACAAAAAGCAATGATCCCTTATCTTTCCTGATGGACCTTTCTGCCATGTCTAGCATATTCAGAAGTTCAAAAAGCATGGCTTCCAATCGATTCATATGGAAGTTCAACACGAACTGACTAAAGCTGTTAAGAAGAGATTGTAGAACTAAGTCTATACTTAGCTTATGATCCATTGCTGATCCCAATTGTCCAAGTCTCTCGATGAGTCCAATCATCTTTAGTACATGGGGTCTAACAGAACTATCTTCTGCCATCTTGCGTCGGAATAGTTCTTTAGAGATCTCATAACTTTCAATGTGCCCCTCCTTATCAAATAGTTCTCTAAGGTGAAGAATCATGGATTGGACATCCATGTGTTCATGCTACTTTTGGAGCTCAGGGGTCATACTAGCTAGCATCACACATGCTACTTGATCATCGCCATCTTTATGACGTTGATATGCTTTTTTATCCTTAGCACTAGCATCAGCAATAGGGACTGGTGGAATAGGAGTGTCAATGACATAGGATTTCTTTTCCTATTTCAAAACGATCTTGAGGTTCCGAAACCAATTGAGGAAGTTTAAGTTAGTGAGTTTGTTTGCATCCAAGATACTCCACAGTGACAGATTATTAGCCATATATATATAAATTATGCCTAAATAGATAAAATAAAGCAACAAGTAAAAATCATGCATAAACTATTTAAAACAAGATTTTAAAATTTTAAATAGTTCTCCCATTATTTTCTACAAGATGATAACCCTCTATATCACCTTGAGAGATCTCTACTAGGATTCTCTTAGTGGGCTAGGATCTCATCCATCTAGTCATGGCCTTGAGTGTGCTCAACAAACTATAATAAGTGGATTAGGTAGGTAACTGAGCTTACCAATTATATCTCTATACAACTCTTATATCAGCTAGCTGACAACACATTGCCTAAACATATCATATATGTTTCGCCTAACCTTGGCCTCTAGTTTTCATAATAATCAAGTTTTCAAGCATCCAAATTTTATGAAACTAGTTGAGTAAAACTCACTAATAGCTCAAACATACTCATGTAAAAGTGTGGCCTTGAATGTGCTTAACAAGCCTCCAATTAAAAGAGCAACTAGGTTTTCTTGCTATATGGTAGAAGGTAACTTAATCATACGTGGTATGTGACTCAATATTTACTGAGGGATTTTATCCTTTTCATTTTATTAAGGTCTCATTTGATTAGCATGCATAACATTTAATATATCGCATAAAATTAAATCTATCACATGCTGTTCTATGAAGATGGTTACGAACTTTTCTACTCTAGTTTCCTTGAGCCATAGAAGGAACCGAGTTGGTCAAATCTTAAGGGATAGCATACATTAAGCACTTCATGCCTTAGCTTGCATCCACCTTTAGCTCTTCATGGCATCTTTGATTTCTCTCTTCTGATTTACAAAATTTTTTTCCTAATCTAATCCTATTTCTAATTACAAATGAATGTAGAAACCTTGTCACGACCCGGAACCTCCCTCAGGCCCATGACAATCGTCGCGACGTCCCGATTGACACTCATTATCCGGAATGCCAATCGAAACCCCGCAAGGCTTACATATCAGTTTCTTTCCTTTCCTGTGAGCAATCGTTGTTAAATATCGAGTTTTTAGAGAATATACATTATTTTAGATCAAAAACAATCAAAATAAATTTTCGCCGCACAGAGGTATTTTGGTCATTTTTTTCTCAAAAATTTCGAAACTGGCTAAAACGTAATATACAAGTACAAAATACATAATTCATATTCAAAATGAGTTTAAAAGTCTAAAATCTTCATTTAAAACGAAATTACGGTTATTTGAATATAATAAGAAAATAAAAGAAATATTAAGGAAAATATTCTATTTTACTTTATAAAACAATATTTATAGAGTTATACGTGAATAATTTTTATAGCGTAAAAGCTAAATAAATTTATACATACTGAAATACAGTAAGCCAAAATATTTAATTTAATTTACAATAACAAGAGGGCCCCCGAATAAACAAAAGTAAAGAGGACTGTGAACCTACGGTTTGGAAAATGCAGATCCAATGGTAGTCCTCGATGAGATCAGCTATCTACAGTCTATACTGAACCTGAAATGGGTGGAAAGGAGTTGGGTGAGATTTTGCAATCCCAATGAGTAAACAGACATTATCATAAATATCTAAAGGCGAGTAAAATGGAGGCAAGTTTAAACAACAAATTTCAACCCATTTCATAATGTTTTCAATTTATTTCTTAAACCATAAAATATTTGTAATTTACCAAAACAGTTGTTAAGGCTTATGTCTTTTATTAAAACAAGGCTCAAGCCAAAACTAATCCTCGGGGATACCTTGGCCGAGGCATCTAACCGAGTCCGCCAAGGGTGTTAAAATATTCACACGTGAAACACATTTTTATTTTTAAAACCAGCCGTTCCTTGGCGTTGGCCGAGTTACACATTCACGTGGGGGTTCGACGTGAAGTGAGCTCTAATACTACCCCGGGAGTTACCCTCCTCGCCTCTACAACCGGAGTAACTATATAACTGGGTTTACCGTGCCCCTCTAATAGGCAGTCCACGGAAACCCGTCACTGCAGTGACTAACCCACCAATTTTAATAAAATTTCGACAGTATAACGTGGCTTTTATTTATTTATCCAGCCTGCATAGTAAAAACAACTTACATAAATTTCCCAATGCACTCACAAAATATAGCCACATATACTCATTTCTCATAAGCCATTCCTAGGAAAATATATATTTTTCAAGTCAATTTGCAGCCTCCAATTACTCAATTTCATAATCAATACAATATATTTTTATTTGTCACATTTATTCCTAAAACATCAAAAATCTCGTTTTAATCTCGTTTTCATTTCATAAAATACATAAAGGGCATTTAAAAATAAACTCTAGATAATTTACAATAATAATAAGTTTACTCACCGTTTGTACAAACTAAAAGCTTTCTAAGCGCCCCGATCACTACTCGTTGGGTACGACTTCTTTGCCTTTTCCAAAAGGCTCTCCTCCTAGACACATTACAAAAATTTACACAATTCATCACATTGATGCTAAATCACTATATAATTAACTTAAATCCTATACTAATGCATGGTATGAAATGCAATAGCCTAAAATGGTTTAAACGCGGTATTAACCTATTTTTGGCACTTTGCCCGATAAATTGCTAACGCGCTCCATGTTAGCTCTAAATCATCCCATTCTCTCTCCAACATTTCTAACCATTAAATATCAGCCAATAACCTTCTAAAAACAACAAAATCAGCTCACTCCCTTCCTTGAAAAATTCGGCCAAAAATGGGACATTAACTCGGTAAATTTTCTACTTTGTTTCTCTATCACGTTTAATCATTTTTCATCATTTTCTCTTCATTTCCCTTAGAATAAAATCAATTCATCATCATTGTACAGCATTGAGCATCTAGCCAAGAGTGGGTATTGTGAAAATTTAATGATTTCTTGCCCAATTTAATTTCTAAACACATGTAACTAACTAAAACTATCAATTTAACTAAAAATCAAAACCTAAAAATTTCAATTTCTCTCCCCTAGAATTTCGTCCAGCCCTTGATATCACTTTTTGATCTCTCTCCTCAAGCATGCTAAATGGAAATAAAGGCATAGGAAAGGTAGAAATCAAGCTAAAATCGAAAAATCTTACCGTTAGATGCATAAACGGTCGAAAATCGTGAATTCCCCTTTGAATTTTCTTGTTTCTCTTTCGTTTTTCTTTTTTTCTTCCTTTCCTCTCTTGTTCTTCCTTATGGCCGGCCAGCACTTAAAATGGGGTTTAAATGGGCAGACTTTTCATTAAAATAATATTATTTTATTTTTAAAAATGCCACGTGTCACTTTCCCATTGGCCCATTTTTAAAATTTCATCCATTTGTTTCCAAATTTTCACCATACACTTTTCCCACATATCCATAGCTTAGATAAAATTCTCAGACTTATCCAAAGTCTCGGTGGAGTAATTTTTGAAATTTACACTTTTGCCCCCGTAAAAGTAAAAAATTACATTTTTGCCCAAAAAATTGAAAAATTACCCATAGACTTATTTTTCATCCCTTATACTCATACCATTCTCCAATTTGTCAAATTTGATCTAAATTCTCTCAAAAATCTCAAATTTTGTCAGCGGGTGGTAAAATTACGATTTTGCCCTTACACCCCAAAAATCACCAGAATTAAACTTTTTCACTTCCTATCATTAAATTATACTCCAAATAGTTAATCTTGGTCAAAAATTTCACTCCATGATCAAATTATTATCTTAGGTGGCAAAATGACGATTTTGCCCTTGAACATCAAAATTTCTAATTTTACCCCAATTGAACCCTCGAACTCCGAACAATCATTTTTAGTCATTCCTGGACTATAAAATATTAAATTTCATCCTACAATTCCTATTTGAACTAGTTCGAGGTTAAATCAACTCAAGTGTACCGTTAGGTATGATATAGGGTTTCGTCTTTTCTTAGGTGCTTTTCTAGCATAATAACATGCTACTCAGTGCATGTATGTAATGACATGTGTTGATAGGGTCAGGGTTTACAACTCTACCTCCCTAAAAATAAAATTTTGACCTCAAAATTTCACTTACCAAATTCGACGAACAAATGCGGGTATTGGTTCCTCATCTGATGCTCTACTTCCCATGTCATTTTCTCCATTCGAGCACTTTTCCACAACACTTTGACCATTGAAATACTCTTGTTTCTCAGTACTCGATCCTTTCGATCCAAGATACTCACAAGTTGTACCTTGAACTTCAAATTGTCATGCAACTCGATCAGAGGTGCTTCGAGGACGTGAGAGGGATCTGGTACATATTTCTTAAGCATGGAGACATGGAAAACGTTGTGGATCCGATCTAACTCCGGAGATACTTCTAACCGATAAGCCATTGGTCCAATCCTTTCAATGATTCGGAATGGTCCAATATATCTCGGGTTGAGCTTTCCCCTCTTCGCAAATCGAATCACACCTTTCATTATCCAATAAAACACCATAATTTATCATGATAGTATAATCAATAAGATTTAATACTTCAAAGTATTCAAATTATTACCTTTCCAAGGAGAAACCTTATGAAAAACTTTATCATCGATCTCAAACTCTAAGTCTTTTCTCCGTTTATCTGCATAGCTCTTCTGCCTATCCTGGGCTACCTTTAGCCTCTCTCGTATAACCTTGATCTTGTCATTAGTTAGCTCGATCAATTCCACACTCACTAACTTTCTTTCACCCACTTCATCCCAACAAAGTGGAGTACGACATTTCCTTCCATATAAAGCTTCGTATGGTGCCATACCAATGCTAGACTGAAAGCTATTGTTGTAAGCAAATTCCACCAATGGCAAATGTCTGTCCCAACTCCCAATAAAGTCAATGACACAAGCCCGTAACATATCCTCCAAGGTCTGGATAGTCCTCTCTGACTGACCATCCGTCTGTGGGTGAAAAGCAGTGCTAAATTTCAATTTGGTTCCGAGAGCTTCTTGAAATTTCGGCCAGAATCGAGAAGTGAATCGAGGATCTCGGTCTGACACTATAGAAACGGGAACTCCATGTAGCCTCACAATCTCATCTATATAGAGCTGAGCCAGCTTCTCAATAGAGTATGTACTATGGACAGCTAAAAAGTGAGCGGACTTAGTCAACCGATCTACGATCACCCAGATCGCATCCTTTCCCCTCTGTGTCCGCGGCAATCCCAAAACAAAATCCATAGTTACATGCTCCCATTTCCACTCGGGAACAGGTAAAGACTGAAGTGTACCTGCTGGCCTCTGATGCTCCGCCTTAACTTGCTGACATACGAGACACTTTGCTACGAATTCTGCTACGTCTCGCTTCATACCCGGCCACCAATAATTCTCCCTGATAGTCCTATACATCTTGGTGCTTCCGGGATGTAATGCATAGGCAGATGAATGGGCTTCTTCCATGATCGCCTGTCTCAACTGGTTTCCCTCAGGAACACAAACTCGATCTCTAAACATCAAGACGTTATCCTCTCCAAATCTGAACTCACTAACTCCCCCATCGGTCAGTTTTTGAATTTCTTTTCTTAACTCATCATCAGACCTCTGAATGTCCTTGATCTGATTAAGTAACGAAGGTCGCACAATGAAGTTTGCCAATAAGGATCCATCCTCACCATTTCTCAACTGGACCCCAAGAGATTTCATCTCTATTAATGCTGGAAAATAACAACTCTGAAGTGCTGCTAAAGACGATGAAGACTTACGACTTAAGGCATCAGCTACAACGTTCGCCTTTCCCGGATGATAGTCTATCACCAAGTCATAATCTTTTATCAACTCCAACCATCGCCTTTGCCTCAAATTAAGCTCCTTTTGGGTGAGCAAATATTTTAAACTCTTGTGATCCGTAAATATCCGACAATGCTCACCATACAAGTAATGCCTCCAGATTTTTAAAGCAAACACCACTGCTGCTAACTCTAAATCATGGGTAGGGTAATTTGCTTCATGCCTCTTTAGCTGTCTAGAAGCATAAGCCACAACTTTTTCATCCTGCATCAATACGCACCCCAACCCCAACTTTGAGGCATCACTATATACTACAAATCCCTTACCATTAACAGGAAGTGTTAAAACGGGAGCGGAGGTTAACCGGTTCTTTAGCTCCTGAAATCGATTCTCACAAACATCATCCCACACAAACTTAACTCCCTTACGAGTTAGACGGGTCAAAGGAGCTGCTATTAAGGAAAACCCCTGAACAAACCTCCGATAATAACCGGCTAATCCGAGGAAACTACGAATCTCCGTCACTGTCTTAGGTTGCTCCCATTGTAAAATTGCCTCTACTTTCTTAGGATCAACATATATTCCAGTTCTCGATACTACGTGTCCCAAGAATACCACTTCCTGTAACCAAAACTCACACTTCGAAAACTTTGCATACAACTGTCTTTCCCTCAAAGTTTGTAATACTATACGCAAGTGGGCAGCGTGCTCATCATTATCTCTCGAGTAAACCAGTATGTCATCAATGAACACAATAACAAACTTGTCCAAGTAAGGGTGGAACACCCTATTCATGAGATCCATAAAAGCTGTCGGTGCGTTAGTTAACCCGAAAGGCATGACCAAGAACTCATAATGATCGTACCGAGTCCTGAACGCAGTCTTGGGTACATCCTACTCCTTAATCCTCAACTGCTAGTACCTAGATCTCAAATCAATCTTAGAGAATACCATAGCACCTCGTAATTGATCAAACATATCATCTATTCGAGGTAAAGGATATTTATTCTTGATGGTCACTCGGTTCAGCTGACGGTAATCAATACACAATCGAAGAGTGCCATCCTTCTTCTTGACAAATAGAACTAGTGCTCCCCAAGGAGAAATGCTAGGGCGAATGAAACATTTATCCACTAAATCTTGCAACTGGACTTTCAGTTCCTTCAACTCTGCCGGAGCCATTCTATATGGAGGGATAGAAATAGGTGCGGTACTCAAAAGTAAATCAATAGGGAACTCAAGCTCTCGATCAGGAGGCAGTCCCGGTAAATCATCAGGAAATACATCAGGAAACTCACTTACTATCGGGACATCCTCTAACTTAGGTTCCCCCTTTGAAGTATCAATCACGTATGCCAAATAAGTCGGATACCCTCTCTGCACTAATTTCGAAGCTTTGATGGCCGAGATTACACAGGACGGTAATACTCGACGTTTCCCTACAAACACAATCTCTGCTCCCTTCGAATTTTGAAGAACAACTTCCTTTCGGAAACAATTCACGTTCGCCCGATGTGCAATTAACCAGTCCATACCCAATATTAGATCAAAATCCAAGATCTCTAGAGGAATTAAGTCACCTCTAATTCTTCCTCGCCTACCCTTACCCCACAGTCTCTATAACAACTGTTTCTAACTAGCTTTTCTCCTAAAGGGGTGTGAATTACAATTTCTTCCTCTAATGGTGACAGGTTTCTATCAGCAATTGATGCAAATGTGGTGCTCACATTAGACCTATTTGAGCCAAAATCTATCAAAACATAAGAATCTTTATCAAATAAAGACATAGTACCTGTCATTGCTCCAGGTCAGACCCATGCCTCATCTTCCGTCACAGCGAAAACTCTTGTTGAGGTACGAGTCTGTGGTCTCGAAGGTGGATGTACCGGGGTATTACTCTCCACACCGGATCGTATGGCAACTCCCTGTCTCGATGGCAACCCAAAAGAATCTCTCCTCTGCATATCAGTGTGAGCTGGTGAAGATGATGCAACTACCATGGCTCGTCCTAACCGTGGGCAATTACTCCTTATATGACCCGTCTGTCCACATTGGAAACATCTTGTTGGCCCTCTACATAGCCCACTATGATAATTCCCATAATTTTTGCATCGGTCAGAACCTCCGAAACTCTTCCCAAAACCAAGTCATAGCAGATCTGCTAAACCTCGAAGGTCTCTGTTGTGATGGTGGAAATGGAGGTTGAGGAGATGTCACGGAAACAGAAGTAGTACTCCCTGAAATCGTTGAGTCCTTGCCTCTTTTTACTGGCTGACTAGAAGACATACCAGGATTCTTCTTTTTTGCAAACTCAGTCTGAATCCTCCTATTCTCAGTAGCGAGCTTCTCAGCTCGTAAAGCCATCTGTACCACCTCCTTATGCTGCTCCCTACCAGTCACTGTCATCCGCTCTCTAATCTCATTACGGAGCCCTTCCTTGAAATAACTGGCCTGATCCTGCTCAGATTTCACCAGATCCGGCACATATAACATTAACTCGTTAAAACGAGTCTCGTACTCCTCTACAGTTAGATTCCCCTGTTTCAAACTCAAAAATTCTCTCTTTTTTTCTTTCTGATGAAAATAAGTGCAATACTAACCATCGAATTCCTTGAGAAAATCGGACCACGTCTGAGGAGTAGTGGAACGGGACTTCACTGAATTCCACCAAGTACGAGCCATCTTCTCTAATAATCTCGTAACGACCATCAGCTTCATGTCGTCGTCTAATCTCATATCAGAGAGAATCTCTGAAACTTGATTAATCCAGTCCTTTGGCACAGTGGCATCCAACTCACCCGTGAAAGACACACAACCGAGCTGTCTAGCCTCCTTTAGTTTCTTGGAAATGGATATATCTTGTACCGGTGGTGGAACTAAAGGAGTAACTGGTGGTACTATAGGTGGAACTTGACCAGTCGGAGCTCCACCAGCCATTGCGGTAAAGAAAGCTGCCAATGCCTGTGCTGCCTCAATAGGCATGGTGGGAATACTTGTAGGTGGCAGAGGAGGTGGAGGATTTGGAGGACTATCGGCCTACTCAGCAGCAAGTGCTGCCCGAATGGTAGACGCAGCCGATTCTTCCCCTACTGCATCTAGCTGACGACATTCGGAACGACCTTTTCCCCTTCCAACTGATCTAGTGAGAGGTGGGCGTCCACGTCGAGGAGGCATAACAATCTATAAGAGAAAACGAGCAAGCTAAGGGAACCTTAGGCTTTATATGAAAATGCATGCATTCTATTCAACCTAACTTAACTTAATCCGGGGCCACACTGATACTGTAATTTTTTAAAACCACTTTAAAACCAAAAAATCTTATCTTTAAAACCAAAAGCTCTGATACCAATAGAATTGTCACGACCCGGAACCTCCCTCAGGCCCATGACAATCGCCGCGACGTCCTGATTGACACTCATTATCCGGAATGCCAATCGAAACACTGTCAGGCTTACATATCAGTTTATTTCCTTTCCTGTGAGCAATCGTTGTTAAATATCGAGTTTTTAGAGAATATACACAATTTTAGATCAAAAACAACCAAAATAAAATTTTCGCCACACAGGGGTATTTTGGTCATTTTTTCTCAAAAATTTCAAAACTGGCTAAAACGTAATATACAAGTATATAATACATAATTCATATTCAAAATGAGTTTAAAAGTCTAAAATCTTCATTTAAAACGAAATTACGGTTATTTGAATATAATAAGAAAATAAAAGAAATATTAAGGGAAATATTCTATTTTCTTATAAAACAATATTTATAGAGTTATACGTGAATAATTTTTATAACGTAAAAGCTAAATAAATTTATACATACTGAAATACAGTAAGCCAAAATATTTAATTTAATTTACAATAACAAGAGGGCCCCCGAATAAACAAAAGTAAAGAGGACTGTGAACCTACGGTTTGGAAAATGCAGATCCAATGGTAGTCCTCGATGAGATCAGCTATCTACAGTCTATACTGAACCTGAAATGGGTGGAAAAGAGGGTGGTGAGATTATAAAATCCCAATTAGTAAACAGACATTATCACAAATATCTAAAGGCGAGTAAAATGAAGGCAAGTTTAAACAACAAATTTTAACCCATTTCATAATGTTTCCAATTTATTTCTTAAACTATAAAATATTTGTAATTTACCAAAACAGTTGTTAAGGCTTATGTCTTTTATTAAAACAAGGCTCAAGCCAAAACTAATCCTCGGGGATACCTTGGCCGAGGCATCTAACCGAGTCCGCCAAGGGTGTTAAAATATTCACACGTGAAACACATTTTTATTTTTAAAATAAGCCGTCCCTTGGTGTTGGCCGAGTTACATTTCACGTGGGGGTTCGACGTGAAGTGAGCTCTAATACTACCCTGGGAGTTACCCTCATCACCTCTACAACCGGAGTAACTATATAACTGCGTTTACCGTGCCCCTCTAATAGGTAGTCCACGGAAACCCGTCACTGTAGTGACTAACCCACCAATTTTAATAAAATTTTGACAGTATAACGTGACTTTTATTTATTTATCCAGCCTGCATAGTAAAAATAACTTACATAAATTTTCCAATGCACTCACAAAATATAGCCACATATACTCATTTCTCATAAGCCATTCCTAGGAAAATATATATTTTTCAAGTCAATTTGCAGCCTTCAATTACTCAATTTCATAATCAATACAATATATTTTTATTTGTCACATTTATTCCTAAAACATCAAAAAATCTCGTTTTAATCTCGTTTTCATTTCATAAAATACATAAAGGGTATTTAAAAATAAACTCTAGATAATTTACAATAATAATAAGTTTACTCACCGTTTGTACAAAGTAAAAGCTTTCTAAGCGCCTTGATCACTACTCGTCGGGTACGACTTCTTTGCCTTTTCCGGAAGGCTCTCCTCCTAGACACATTACAAAAATTTACACAATTCATCACATTGATCCTAAATCACTATATAATTAACTTAAATCCTATACTAATGCATGGTATGAAATGCAATAGCCTAAAACGGCTTAAACGCGGTATTAACCTATTTTTGGCACTTTGCCCGATAAATTGCTAACGCGCTCCATTTTAGCTCTAAATCATCCCATTCTCTCCAACATTTCTAACCATTAAATATCAGCCAATAACCTTCTAAAAACAACAAAATCAGCTCACTCCCTTTCTTGGAAAATTCGACCAAAAATGGGACATTAACTCGGTAAATTTTCTACTTTGTTTTTCTATCACGTTTAATCGTTTTTCATCATTTTCTCTTCATTTCCCTTAGAATAAAATCAATTCATCATCATTGTAAAGCATTGAGCATCCAGCCAAGAGTGGTTATTGTGAAAATTTAATGATTTCTTGCCCAATTTAATTTCTAAACACATTTAACTAACTTAAACTATCAATTTAACTAAAAATCAAAACCTAAAAATTTCAATTTCTCTCCCCTAGAATTTCGTCCAGCCCTTGATATCACTTTTTGATCTCTCTCCTCAAGCATGCTAAATGGAAATAAAGGCATAGGAAAGGTAGAAATCAAGCTAAAATCGAAAAATCTTACCGTTAGACACGTAAACGATCGAAAATCGCGAATTCCCCTTTGAATTTTCTTGTTTCTCTTTGGTTTTTCTTTTTTTCTTCCTTTTCTCTCTATTTCCTCTCTTGTTCTTCCTTATGGCCTGCCAGCACTTAAAATGGGGTTTAAATGGGCTGACTTTTTATTAAAATAATATTATTTTATTAAAAATACCACGTGTCACTTTCCCATTGGCCCATTTTTAAAATTTCATCCATTTGTTTTCAAATTTTCACCATACACTTATCCCACATATCCATAGCTTAGATAAAATTCTCAGACTTATCCAAAGTCTCAGTGGAGTAATTTTTGAAATTTACACTTTTGCCCCCATAAAAGTGAAAAATTACATTTTTACCCAAAAAATTGAAAAATTGCCCATAGACATATTTTTCATCCCTTATACTCATACCATTCTCCAATTTGTCAAATTTGATCTAAATTCTCTCAAAATCTCAAATTTTATCCACGGGTGGTAAAATTACGATTTTACCCCTACACTCCAAAAATCACCAGAATTAAACTTTTTCACTTCCTATCATTAAATTATACTCCAAATAGTTAATCTTGGTCAATAATTTCACTCCATGATCAAATTATTATCTTAGGTGACAAAATGACGATTTTGCCCTTGAACATCAAAATTTCCAATTTTACCCTAATTGAACCCTCGAACTCCAAACAATCATTTTTAGTCATTCCTGGACTATAAAATATTAAATTTCATCCTACAATTCCTATTTGAACTAGTTCGAGGTTAAATCAACTCAAGTGTACCGTTAGGTACGATATCGGGTTTCGTCTTTTCTTAGGTGCTTTCCTAGCATAATAACATGCTACTCAGTGCATGTATGTCATGACATGTGTTTATAAGGTCAGGTTTTACGAACCTCGTGCAAAGTCCGACCCTATAAAATACTAGTCATTACATACATGTGATGATAGCATGATTGCATGCTAGGAGAGTCCCGAAAAATTTACAAAAGTCGGTATTGTACCTAGAGGTACAACAAAGTTGATTTAATCCTCGAACTAGATCAAATAGGAATTTTAAGGTGAGATTAAGAGTTTCACAGTCCAAGGATGACTCAAAATGGTAATTCGGAGTTTGAGGATCAATTTGGAGTCAAATCGGGATTTTCACTATCTAGGGGCAAAATGGTCATTTGCCACCTAGGGACAAAATGAAAATTTTAGAAAAGATTTATTTGGCCCCATTTGACTTATTGGAGTATGATTTGAGATTTAGAAGTGAAAAATTTTAATTTCGATATAATTTGGAGTATAGGGGTAAAATGGTAATTTTGCCACTCTAGGGGCAAAATTGTAATTTTCCACCACTAGGATATTTTTCCAGCACATGGTCTTCCTTTATCCTCATTTTTTACCTTTGACTAATCATGTGGTGGAGATAAAATGTTTAAATTTTTAAAATTTTAAAAATAGATCAATAAGAAAATACCATGTGTCAAGCTGTCACGACCCGGTACTCTCCTCGAGCCCGTGACAACCGCCGCGGTGTCCCAGTAGACACTTATTGCCAAGAATGTCAACCCGAACCCGCAAGGCTTTACTATCAGTTTCTCTGTTCCCTTGTGAGCAACCATTGTCAAATATCGTGTTCTAAAATATTTTAAGCTGTTTCCAACTTTAAACAAATAAAATATTAATTTTTCGTCTCACAAGGGTATTTTGGTCATTTTTCTCAAAA
>NC_030855.1:6929350-6996823 GCF_000208745.1 Theobroma cacao | reverse complement strand
CTCTTGTTATTGTAAATTAAATTAAATATTTTGGCTTACTGTATTTCAATATGTATAAATTTATTTAGCTTTTACGCTATAAAAATTATTCACGTATAACTCTATAAATATTGTTTTATAAGAAAATAGAATATTTTACTTAATATTTCTTTTATTTCCTTATTATATTCAAATAACCGTAATTTCGTTTTAAATGAAGATTTTAGACTTTTAAATTCATTTTGAATATGAATTATGTGTTTTGTACTTGTATATTACGTTTTAGCCAGTTTCAAAATTTTTTAGAAAAAAAAGACCAAAATACCCCTATGAGACAAAAATTAATATTTTATTTGTTTTTAGTTGGAAACAGTTTAAAATCTTTTAGAACATGATATTTGACAATGGTTGCTCACAAGAGAAATGAGAAATTGATAGTAAAGCCTTACGGGGTTTCTGGTTGACATTTCGAGCAATGAGTGTCTACCAGGACACCGCGGCCGTTGTCACGGGCTCGAGGGGAGTACCGGGTCATGACACCTCGAGTTACATTCGAGGGGAGTTAGATGAGAAGAGAATTTTACAAACCCAGAATGTAAGAGATAAGGTAGGGTTCGCAAACCCTACTAGAAAAAATTTCCATAAATAGTAGTTTAACTAAATATCCACAATCATGTTGGGTCTATAGTCCATAACCATCAATAAATATCCACAATCTAGTTATAAACATATAAAGTAAACATGCTCAATATGATGATCTTGCATTTCATTTGAAAAATGTCACTCAACCATTAAGGATCATAGTTCAAATCATTTGGTGCTTAAGTTTGAAAAGATTTAGTAATTTTTAAAAAATAATTTTTTTAAATTACCCAGTAAAGGAATTGATCATATCTATGCCTTTAGCTAGCTCAAATCATATTTGAATTAATTCTATTAGTAAGTTATTTCTAATTAAACTTCTTTAATTAAAAACCTAAACCAATTTGGGAAACTTCCTAATTTGAGTCTTTATCATAAACCATTTTAAAAGGTTTCATGATCCAAATCATGTGTCCTAAATATTTAAGGAAGGTCCTTATCCACCTTGTAATCTTGTATTATCCATTCACTAATTGTAGAGTTCTAATCATTATTAGAAGTCTTAAGTTATTAGTAAATTTATCTTACTTACAATCTATCCTAATCGGATTAGGATGTCATCTACTTAAGTTGACTTTCCATTTTAATTAAACTTATCTAATCCTAATCTAATTAGATGTGGATAAATTTAAATCATAATCCCTTATCTTAGGGAGTCTTCATAAAATGAGGAAACCTAACATTTTTGGAGATTTAATATTAATCAATTTAAAATTGATTGATTCCACCAAGAATTCAAACTCCTTGACTTTAGGCATGTATCCCTACCATTTAGGAGCCAATGATTAGCTAAGAAAAGAATCCTTCATGATCATTGAGTGTCCAATTTCTTCAACAAACAACCTCTTTCCATAAAGCGGTTGCATCCATGGCAATGGGAGGTGCAGCATCCATGTGTGGCGGCACCATGCACAACCTTTGTCATGAATGTCGTTTCACATGTAAAGGAACCTTTCAAATGAGGATAATATTTTGAAATTTTCAGAATTAATTTTGCAAGATTATCTTGCCATTCAAAATCAATTTCCAAGCTATAACTATTCTCTAAACTGTTTTCAAACTTTCAATAATTAATAGCATAAATCAGCTTGTTTGGCTGTGAAAATTTCAAAAAATAATCCTCATTGAATATTTTAATAAAAATAATTTTTCTAGAATTTTTCAGAATTAATTTTCAAGAGTTTCTTGTCAATTAAAATTGAAATTCATGCCAAAACAGTGAGCTGGATAGATTTGTATTTGCACCAATTTTCTTGCTTGAAATCAGCATATTTGATCATGATATTTTTTGAAAATAATCCTTATTGAACATTTTAATAAAGATAATTTTTTTGGAATTTTTCAAAATTAATTTTCAAGACTTAACTCTGATACCACTATTGGGTGAGGGCTGATCATGCATCAAATATAAATAAAACACAGTAAAAATAAATTTAAAATTAAATTATGCCTCACCTTCTGAAGATCTCTTTCATGCCAAGTTAAGTACAAAATTAAATTAAAAAAATAAAATATGCATGATCATATCAAGTTTACCTAAATAATAAAGATTCATGAATCCTTTGTTAAACCACCCAATCAGTCTTCAAAAAGCTCAATCACCTCAGCTCGGTTGTTGCAAACCAAAGCTGTCCATCGAATCATTGTGCAGCCTCTAATGGTGATCTACACTAATGAATTAGAAAATCCTTCTTTAAGGATTGGGAGTGCTATGCCTAAAAAATATTGTTGGTCCCTATAATATGTGCTAGAGGGGGGTGAATAGTATAATTTGGCTCTTAACAATATTAGAAACTAATTTCTAGAACTTAAGAAAATAAAAATAGAGTATAAGATGCACAACAATTTAGAGTGGTTCGGTCCAATACCTACATCCACTACCTTGATTGTCCAACCAAGGATTTTCCCACAACTTCACTAAGAACTGGTGAAATTCACAAGCTTTCACCAAGCTTTACAATGGCTTTTACCAGGCTTAGCCAAAACCTTTCACAATAGTTTTTACCAAGATCAACTAAAACCCAAAGTGATTTTTCAAATGCTCAACCACAACCTTTCACAATGGTTTTTCATGAGCTCAACCAAAACTCAAAATAATTTTTCAAAGACTCAACCACAACCTACAACAATGGTTTTTCAAGGGATCAACCAAAACCCAATAACTAACTTTTCAAGGCTAAGTTAGAACCTTTAATACCTTTAAGCAAACCTAACTTGAAACAACCACTTAGAGTGACTCCCTCACTCTAAGAATACAATAAAAGAGGTAGAGGAAAGTACCTATGATCACAAGTTGATCTAAATGGTACAAGGTTGAGTGCAAATTACAAATACAAAGGATGAGCGTTTAAGTGTAATGACGTGAAGAGAGAATTTTCTGGTTTTTCAGCTTTTAATTGCTCAAAACTCTTCCAAAAATTCCAAAAAACTTGTTTCTAATTGTTGGAAGACCCTTTTAAACTTGGAGATGCAACTTTGATGGCAGTTTGGCAGTTTATGGTCGTTGGAAACAGTTAAGGATGAGTTCTAGTCGTTAATTTGTCTTGTAGTGCTCTGGTTCAAATTGCAGACAGAGAGCTCTTAGTCGACTGATTTGGTCGACTGAGTTGATTCTGTTTCTAGTTTGCAGATCTTGACAGAGAGCACTTAGTTGACTGACTTGGTCGACTAAGTTGGTTCTGTTTCTCAAACTCTTCAGCTCGCCATTTCTCCAATTTGAAACTTGGTCAACCAATATTCTTTCTTGTTTCACCAATAGGTTTCCTCCTTGTTAGACAGTTACTTCGTGTTATTTTTATCCCTCTTTTTCTTTTGACATACTCTTTGAAGAGTTAATTAATTAATTTCATATATTAAATTTCCTGCACACTCAAGTAAAGGTATTAGACACAAATAAATGAGAATGCTTTATTATCATCAAAAACTAATGGAGCCAACAAATATGCTAGCAAAGATGAGTTTCATAAACTCATAATCTACACAAAATTTTGGGGTTGAACACACAAAAGAAATCAAGTGAATGAAAAACTATTTTTCTTCACACGGGGAACAGCAAGACAAAAGGAATTTCTAATGTGCCGTTCATTTAATTTTTCGGCGGTTCTCTCTCATTTTGTTTGGAGGCTATAACAAGGTATTTATAACTTGGATTAATTTTAAACCCTAATTACAAAACTATTTTGTAATTACCAATTAATCTAATAATTGGAATAAACAATTTAATTAAGTCTTTAAGAAGCCCAATTAACTTAATTGTTTAATTTAATCAATTAGGTCCAATAACTCAATTAAACAATTTAATTAATTAAGCCCAACAATTTAATTCAATAATTTTAATCAATTAGGCCCAATGACTTAATTAAAAAAATTTAATCAATTAAGCCCAATAACATAATTATTTAATTTAATTAATTAGGCCCAATGACTTAATTAAACAATTTTAATCAAGTGCTTGAGAAGCCCATAACTTCTAATTTGATTAAATCCAACTTAATCACCTCTCCTATTTTATTTTCAACATTGATTTTAGGTGTGTGACCCATTAGGCTTCTAACAAGTTGGCAATGAACTCAACATATAATTCTTAAGTTAAACTTAGAATTAGATAAATTTAAACTACTTTAAATTTATCATTAATCAAGTTAACTACCTAGAGTTCATAGACCAAGATTGGGATCTAGCAATCCATCATGGCCATTCAAATGTTAGAAGGGTCAAGATGATTTGACTCAACCTTTCAGTGATCAAATTTTCAGTGTAATTCAATCCTCATCATATATCTCGAAGATGGTAAGAGCATGTTGCAGTGTCTACTTTTATTGATCTCTATATTCGTTCTTAAAGTTTGATCATCAGCTTTATAAAGACTTATGAAACTCCTTTCATAATCTTTAAGTTGACTTGGCCAAGGACTTCAATAACCTAATATCAACCAAGAACAGTTAGGATATGTCCCCTGCATCACTTAGGGTGATGATTCCTATCTTGACCACTCATTTGCCTTCACATGCTTCATGCTATACTCAAAAGCATCTTTTTTTGGCATCTTTGGTTAGGTACCTCGGTAGAGATGAAATCAAAGCATAACACTCCACACATAAGACAACCTAGTGTCTCAAGTCTAGAGAATATTTACATAACTGACACATGATAAGTATTGCATAGACGCTTAAGTGAAATACCAAATGCACTTCTCATGATGGGTCATGTTTAGTGAACTTGCTCTCATAGGAAAGCACCTATATTCTAGTTTCAAGTATCTCTATACTTCAAGCTATGAGATCGGTTGCTTACTTCTCAAATTAAAAATATAGAATGTACCAGTCTCTAGGTATTATTGATGTCCAATCTCAATGAGACATTGACTAGGAACATTTTGAGATTGCGCTTTGATGCATAAGGAACTCATAACTGCAACCAATTGCAATTCCCTTGCAAGGCATATTAATCTCATAGACTTCATCCAATTAAACTTATAACTTGTTATAATTGATGTCTTATTGATGAAGGAAAACCTTTAATCATTCAACATGAATGATGTTGTTGCATGATTGGAATCAAGCCTTCACCAATCCCAATTGGCTGCAGGGCTCATCCCAACACATATAGCCTTTGTCATCCCTAAGCAAAGCCATCTTGTACAATCCCATCCTCATATCTTTTCACAACCCTCATAAACATCCTAATATACCTTTTATGTTTCACTGGTCATCTTAAAATAGAACTTGCATTCAACTTTCATAAAACACCCCACATTCCATCCATCAATAGAGCATTAAAGTTTTCTTGACCGCTTGTTTGTCACTGGCTTGATTCCTCTAACTCTATTAAAACTTTTCACTATCTCTTATTTGTTTTCCACCATTTCTGTTCCTAACCACATTGCATACATCCTTCAAGCCTAAAAATACAAACAAGAAATAATATTCTTTATGATTTGGCATTTTTTATTAATCCTTGACGTCTAAGATTCACTTTCCTATTAGCTACTCATGCATTTTCTATTGTTAGTAGCTACCTTATCTCTCTCTATTTATGTGTATCTCTGTATAATTTCTTTTTCACTTCTTGTGGCTATAACTCCCAAAGCTTTTCCTACCTTTTAACACTCTTTTGCTTTTATTCAGATAATGTTATTTTGATTCTTGATGTCACTATCAGTCAATGAGATGTTTACTATTTTCTCCTATTTTTTCTTTTTCCCCTTTTTGCTTCCCACTCCCCCTACTCTTACTTCAAAATCACTTAATAAACCCATTTTTCTATTTCTTAATTTTCCAAACTAAGGAATTTTGCCTAAGATTTCATCCTCTCCTCATTTTCCTTCGAACATAGTCACATACTTTCTTTCCTCTTCGATTGTTCATCTCTCATTCTCTTCTATCTCATTTTCATTTAGTTCCTCTCTCTCCCTTTTTGTTTCAATTTTCTTTTTCTCTTTCTTTCAAATTTTCTTTATCTCTCATATATGTTTTGGGCTCATCCACCTCGTCTAGGCTTTCTTCACTCTCCATGTTTAAAATTTGGGCTTTATAATATACTATACGATCCTTTCCTAAATTCTTCATGCTTTGGCCTATGTTCTTTATTGTCTAGGCTTTAATTCTACCTATATCAATCTCTTTTACATCAATTACCTCATTTCCCTTCCCATTATTTTCTAACACATCCTCTTTCTTTTTTACTTCATCACCATTCTCGTCACTTTTCTCTCGTTCTTTATTTGCTCAAACCTATCATGTCTTGGTCACCACATCCCTTTCCTTCCTCACTTTTAAGCCTTCTTCCATATCCTTTTTTCTTGAAAATTGTACTCTTTAACATTTATTCTCTTCCATCTTCTCTTTTATAGTCAACATGTCTAATAAGAAATTGAAAGTTGAACTTATTTTTCCTCTCATTCCCTTCTCTTCTACTAGCTTTTCTCTTGCCATGTCAACTTTTGCTAGCTCATCTTTTCTATCCATGCCACCTTCATCTTTTTACGCTCTTTTATTGTTTAATGACTCCTTTGAATTAGTCTTCTCCTATGGTGAACCAGTTTTGAGTTTATCCTCAACCTCTAATCCCTCCATTTTCATTTCATTTTCCATCATCTAAATTTTGTTTGCTAAAAGCATGAAGTCGTTGCCATTCACCTCCATCATATGCTTTCTTTTATTTTTGGATCAAATTGTCATGATCCGGAACTTCCATCGAGCCTGTGACAACCGCTGCGACGTCCCGATAGACATTCATTGCCCGGAATGCCAACCAGAATCTCGCAAGGCTTTAATATCAGTTTTCTCACTTCCCTTGTGAGTATTAGTTACTAAAATCATGTTTTAAAGTGATATGAACCAATTTTAGTTCAAAAACAATCAAAGAGAAATTTGTACTACACAGAGGTATTTTGGTCATTTTTCATTGAAAATTTCGAAATCAACGAAAGATGTAGTAAGTAAGTACAAACCACATAGTTCATAATTAAAAATAAGTTTAAGCATCTAAAACCTTTATTTAAAATAAAATTAGAATTATTTGGATATAAGAAGAAGATAAAACAAAATATTCAATAAAATGTTCTATTTTCTTATAAAACAATAATTTTAGAATTATACGTAAATAATTTTTGGCAATGTAAAAGCCAAATAAATTTATTCATTCACACTGTGACACAGTAAACCAGAGTATTTAAATTAATATAATTTACAATATCAAGTGGGCCCATGAATAACTAGAAGTAAGGAAAACTGTAATCCTACAGTTTGGAGGACGCAAATCCAAGGGAAGCCCTCAATGGAATCAGCTATATACAACCTACTCTGAGCCTGAAATTGGTGGAAAGAAAGGTGGTGAGATTATAAAATCTCAGTGAGTAAACAAATATCATTTAAAATATCTAAAGGCTAGTAAAAGAAGACTATTAAAACATTTCATCCAAATATGTTTTTCATAACATAAATATTCATTTCATTTAAAAAACATTAACATGGCTTATGAGTATCTTAAAACTTGGCTAATGCCAAAATCATTATCATACTCAGTTATATGGGATACCTTGGCCGAGGGCTATCCCAACTGAGTCTGTCAAGGCTATTAAAAGTTATGTACGCATAAATCACGTTTTTATTTTAAAAATATAGTCGTTCCTTGACATTGGTCGAGTTTCCCCTCACGTGGTGGTTTGGCGTGAAGTGAACTCTAAAAGTTATACCTCGGGAGTTACCCTACTCACCTCTCTAACCGAGGTAAAATATAAAAGGATTTACTGTGCCCCTCTAATAGGCTAGTCCACAGAAACCCGCCCACTACAGCAAGCTAAACCCACCATACAATAAAATTTTGACAGTATGACAAGGCTAATATAATACTATCCACCTTGCAAGTGTAAAATAGAACAATTTATACAATTCATAAAACACAACCCAGCCAGTCATGCCAACACATTATCATAAACCGTCAATTTAAATCGTAACTTTATAACACCGCAAGTGGTCTCCAATTACTCTATTTTCAAAGTCATCATTGAATTTCAAAACTATTTATAAATCATTTTATTTAAACACATCTTGTTTACAAAACCCAAAAATTAACCATTTAAAATCATTGTCATACAATTTCACCAAACCAAATTAAAACATACTTTAGATAATTAAAATGATGATAAGGTTACTCACTATTTCGGGAGTCAAATTTCTAAAGTACTCCGATTATCGATCCTCGAGTGCAATTTCCTTGCCTTTGTCGGAGGACTCACCACCTTAACACAGTACAAAATCGAGAAACTTATTACATTGGTACTAAATCGAAATTAAACTAATTTAGACTACTAATGCATGATATGGAATGCAAAATGTCCGATTAATCGCTTAAATGTGATATTCGACCTAAGTCACACTATACTCGGCCTAATCAGCTAAAATCTCCAATTTAACTCCAAATCAATTCTTCTCACTTTCTACACTCCAACTATACCTAAATTACCTCAGTGATTGTGAATGAGATTCAATTTATCAGTCCCGGGTCAATAATCATACATGTCTATACGTTGAGCAAAAATTCAGATTTTCACACCAAAATTTCTCATTTAATTTCTAGCCTCACCAAACATCAAATATCACCAAAATATCATGAAATATCATCAATTTCAGCCACAATATCCTCCCTAGAAAATTCAGCCATTGATGGGTGATGGGGAAAATGAATTCTTTTCTTGTTGTTTTGTTTCTAGACATGATAAACTAACTAAAAACACTAATATAACTTGAAATCAAATCAATCCAATATCATTCTCTCTCCATATCCATTTTGACCAGCCATGAATTCACCATGAAAACATGAAATCTAACCACGAAAAATAAGGAGAAATGCTTAAGGAATATAGATTTCAAGTTTAAATTGAGAAATCCTACCTTTTTCACTTGTTTTCCTTGATTTTCCACACTTTTTCTCTTTAAATTCTTCACCTAGGGTTTGTTCTCTTCCTTTTTCCCTTTGTTCTTGGTGTGGTCGAATATGGAGAAGAAGAATGGGATAAATATGGGCTGATTTTTATAGAAAATAATAAAATATCCTTTCTTGACACGTGTCACATGCTTATTAGTCCATTTTTCTTTTCATACTTTAATAATTATGCTTCCATTCTCCACCACATGATTAGTCAAAGGTCAAAATGAGGATAAGAGAAAACCATGTGCTGGACAAGTGTCCTGTGGTGGAAAATTACTGTTTTGCCCCAAGAGTGGTAAAATTACCATTTTACCCCTATACTCCAAAAAATACCAAGATTACAAATTTTTCACTTCTCAGCCTTAAATCATACTCCAATAAGTCATATATGATCAAAATCTTTCAAAAATTTTCCCATTTTGTCCTCGAGTGGCAAAATTACCATTTTGCCCCTAGATAGTGAAATTTTTGGTTTGACTCTAAATTAATCTTCGAACCCCAAATCACCATTTTAAGTCATTCTGAGAATTTAAAATTTTCAATTTCACCCTAAAATCTCCATTTGATCTAGTTCAAGGCTTAAATCAACTTTGTTGTACCTCTAGGTACAATATCGACTTTTGTAAATTTTTCAGGACTCTCCTAGCATGCAAACATGTTATCCATCACATGTATTTCATGACAAGTATTGTATAGAGTCATGCTTGACATCTTCTCCCCCACTTGGATCAACCATATGATCCTTCTTCATAACTGATTTCGACATCCGGTTAAATATTAATATTTTACTATTATTTTATTCTAAAAATTTTATCTTATCTCCTTAGTTCTAAAAATATCTTATTATGCCTCAATTCACATCCGATAAGCTTTATTTGTCACCATATCAAAGTATGGGGCATTTCACAAATACCTTAACCTCTCTAAGTTTTTGCCATAATTCCACAGAGGTCCAAATAAAGAATACCTTGATAAATTATTTTTTATTAATTAATATATAAATTAATAAATTATTAATTTATCGATCAAATAATATCTCGATTAATTAATAAAAATTTATGATCCTAAGGATATTAATTTATAGAGGTTTAATTGTGTTTTTTTTTTGTTTCCTCATGTAATTGGAATTCATAAACATTTTAGTAAAAATATTACCTTTTTATTAATGAAATTTAAAATTTTATATATTTTGTTTAATCTATGTGGGTGTATAGTAATTTTCACGTAATTACTTTCAAAGTAAACCTAACAATTAGAGAAAATATTAAAATTTAAAAAGTTACTATTGAGTATTTTTTATGGATTTTTGAAAAAAATTTTACGATTTAATAATATCCAAAATTTCATAATATTAGAAATGTTAAATTTATTTTCAATGAAAATTTTCCTTTACTAACAAAATTCTACCAATATCAACGAAATTTTTCATTTTCAACAGAAAGCGTTATCAACTTACGTATTATCATTAATAAATTCCATTGACAAAGAGAATTTTTGATAAATTTAGAGTGTTTTTCTGACGAATTATTTATCAGAAAAACTTCTTTTTTCTCGTAGTGTTATTGTGTCAATACACATTATTTACAATTTAGTGCTAATTATGCATGTTTAAGATATTATGTTCCTTGTTTGCTAGAGAATCATGATTTAAGACTTTAAACATCATTGGCTATGCATTAACTAAGGATGTTTATGATTGAATTGTATGTTTAATTAGAAAGTATGATATGATTGATAACATGGTTGGGTAATTTTTGCATTTGATTGATATGAATTGTCATCCTCTAAAAACTTTTTTAATTTTTTTTTTGTTGTAAAGAATAATTAGATAATAGTAAAGACCAAGCTTCATGGCTTGGTATAAAAGGAGGCTAAAGTTCTTTATGTAACGTCCAAGTGTTATGGGAAATGCCTTGTAAATCTATAAAGGGACTTCATCCCTTTTGCATTAATAAAAATGCCCCTACCTCCAATACGCTAAAATTAATCTCACTTAGGGTTTGTCATGAAAGAATATAATCACTCCTTAGACATGATCTTTACAAAATACTCTATCTGATTTTAATAAGTACCCCAAGTTATTGAGAAAAGAAATAGCAAAGGAAATGAAATTAAGATAGCCACTTGCAAAATAAGCAATGCGAATAAACTAAATATTAACATTTTAAAGTATTGCATGAACACAATTAAACAATTGTTCACCAAAAAGGATAAAAAAAATAGAGCATTATTAAGAGCCTGTTTGGCTTAGCTTTTCTCTAACTTAAAAGCTATTATAAAGCTCTTATAAAAAATAATAACTTTTTAAATTAAGCTAAAATTGTTTGGTAAATTTCTTTTTATAAGTTATAATTTTGGTTAAAATTATCATAAAATATTTTTTTTAGAGGATAATATTGTAATTATTTTTAACAGATAAGGATATTTTTAAAATAAAAATTAAAATTCTCTTGCATTTTCAAAAGAATAGAAGAAAAAGCTCCTCACAAGAGCTTTTCCTGAAGCTATTTTTATCAAAATTTTATTTTTTTAAAAAAAGTTACTTTTTTTTAAAAGTTTTTTAAAATTTATGTTTGGCCTGATTTTTACTTTTAAGAGATACATAAATTGAAAAAAAAATCAGGCCAAACAAGCACTAAATAATCAAATAACAATTATGAGAATTGAATAAGGATGGCAATGGATTCACTTTTATTGAATACCCAATTCCCTTAACACGATTTAGATATTCATAGACGAGTATGAGTAAATTTTGGAGAGTTAAAGTAATAATAATCAATACTATTTCAAACTAACTTCAATTTGAAAGTTAGAAAACTCGTTAGTTGAAATAGATTATTTATATGAATAATGAATACAAAAATATTAAATTCTCGTAGTTGCATGACTTCGACCCTTTTGAATTTTCACCCAATTTCTCAAACACCTTACCAACAAATCAAAGTATTGAGAGCTTTTTTTGATTTATTGAAATTGAAAGTTTCGTTTCTTAAACTTCACAAGTGAAGCTAAAAGTTAATTATTAATTTTTTTCATTATTTAACTTAAATAAATATGTGACAACTTTCTAATCCCGCTTGTAAAGTTTAAGAACCCATGACCAATGCATAAAGAAATTCTTTTGAAAACTTTGTATGCACTGTAGATGCTTATTCTTATTTCACAAAATAAAAAAATAATTACGGTCGAATTCAAATCAGACTTTTACAGGAATTTCAAGCTCTTCTAATGCTAAATTTTAATTTTAGAAATTATTTTCATAAGACGAATTTAAACAAAAAAAATCCAGACGTAATTTAAAATTTCATTAATCGAACCTTCTAACTTGAAGTACTCTTCGGCCCCAGGGGAAGGGTGAAGAAGTCGAATATTTAATGGGCTCAATTGTCAGGCCAAAAATGAGTCAATCTTGTGAAATCCCCAAACATATTTGATGCTGGGAACAAATCAAAATCCTGTTCATCTTTTCCCTCTCTCGTCTTTGCCTTGTTTTTCTTTGTCTCTATAAAACCTTCAAATTAAGTATCAAATCATCCGAAAGTTTGCTTCTTTCAGATCAGAATTCATAACCCACTAAGGTAGGCAAGTTGATTTTGATTTTGGGATAACTTTAGGGTTTCGCTTATGCCTGCAAAATTGTTCTTTGATTTTTGAGCCTTTTCAGGGGGGAAAATGTCAGCATACGAAAATGTAATTGGTGGGAAGCTGAAGCTCAAGGGAAAAGCCTTGGATGTTAAGGCTGGTGGAATCAAGAAGAAAAAGAAGCATAGGAAGCATCAAGATCAAATTACTCAAGCTACCCAGAATGACCTCTCTGCTGGTTGGTTTTCTACTTTCCTTTTTCTTGGAAACCCTCATTTTTCAATTTTCCTAATTTAATTACTAATATTTAACTTAATTTTATCTGATGGGTTTTTTTCTTTTCTTTTTTTTTTTTTTTGGGTTTCATGTGGTGATTTCTAATTATATAACAACTTTTTCTTTGCTTTACTTCAATATATGTTGCACTCTCTTTGTTGAAATGATGAAGGAAAAGCCCACTTCTCAAAAATTCTTTGTGTTTGAGCTTTAGTTCCGGGCTACTACTTGTACGACCATAAATGGCGATGGAGAGATTGGCTAAATGGCTTTTTATACAGTACATTAACTGAGCCCCAAATCTGTGTGGCTGCATCCATTTATTTTTTGGTTCTTCTACTTGACTAGTTTAGTCATTCTGTTATTTATACACTGTTAAGTATTTGGTTCAACCTGCTTCAGTCTGCCCATTGTTTAGTGCATCATAATTGTGTCATAGACCTCATGATTTTGGGCGGTCCCTGATGCAGTTGGAAGCGCAGAAGTATCTGTTGATCCCACTGAAGAAGATATCAATGATGCTGACAAGTCAAGTGGGGAGGGGAAGGCTCCTCATTATGATGATCATCTCACACCGGCAGAGAGACGATACATTGAGCAGAGGGAGGAACTTGATGTGCACAGGTTGGCCAAGGAAGCTAATAAATCTCACCGTGACAGAATTCAAGACTTCAACCAGTATCTGGCAAACATGAGTGAGCATTATGACATTCCTAAAGTTGGCCCTGGTTAATTCCCGCAACATCAAGGAGATCACCTCAGTGTTTCCCATTGGGACTTCTATGTGTTAGGTACCAAAGTAAAATTGCTTTGAACAACAGAGTAACTGCTTTGTTTTATGGAGTTTGTTGATGGCGTATCACAGATTATGCTTTTAATTTGAAGCTCTGCTATATTCGAACATTGTCACAACTTATTGAGAAACATCCTTTATAGTGGCTAGGTATTTGATGAGTGCTTCCTCTCTGTACCTGTTTTGACTGACCAGTTGCTCTGTTCCTCGTCATAGGATGAACTGATGCACTAAATTCCTAAAAAAAATTGAAGGCAAGACATCAGAGGTATTAGTAACATTGTTATTTCTGAAGGTTTGAAAATGTTGGATGGCAAATTCTAAATGGAGCTGATGGACATCAACTTTATTTCATCTGAATATTTAGTTGATACCCAGATTTTAAATGTTCCATTTTTGGATCCGCATAGCTTTCTCTTTCCATTAATTTTTTCAAGCAGTACTGTTGATCAATACTTATTACTGGCATCAAATGAAGAATTTTTTTCCCACGAGGGAATCTGTAAAGTAAGAAGTGACTTGATAGCAGATTTGAGAATCTATACTGCTAGTTAAGGCCTGACTTTTATGAAACTAGGTCATGTTATGGTAACTTGATATGATGAATCTAGTTACAATATTAATTCTGCAATAATATTGTGATGGGTAATTAATTTCGTAAAGTTTCATGAAATTTCTGGTGCAAAACATTCATTGGAATAGCAATTACATAGCATATAACTCTTATCATTGTTTACTGGTTGTCAACGGTACTTTCGTACTAAATTATTATAGGGAAGGAGAGAACAACTAACGAGAGAACTTAAGAGTCTGCAAGCTGGACCTTTAGAGACCTCATTTTAGCTTCCACCTGATCAAAAGCATAGCCTGGATTGGTTGCAATTATCCGATGGGTCTTTTGATCTACAGTAATCATTCTTGTTTGAATTTCAGGAATGATATTCTCAAATTCTTGTTCGAATTTCAAGAATAATATTCTAAAGATTGAGGAGGTTTAAATATGGTTAATTATTGATTTTTCGATTGGTTTAGTTATGAATTTTGGATTAAAAAACCAATAAAAATAGCTAAATAAATTACTCTTCTTAACTGATTAATATGAAAATAATAAAAAAAATCAAATGGATTAATGCTCACCCTTGCATCCTATTATCTCCATCACACACCTGCATCATGCTCATTTTTTTGGCTGTTTCGGATGAGCTCTTTCTTTGCAAAAGGTTTCGAATAACAAGTTACAGCTTAGATTGAGATTTCATAATGGTGATTAATTGTGATGAAGTTAGTTACTTTCCTACTGCTTGGGTATTGCTCTACTAAGTGGTGCTGGAGGGGAGGAAAATAGTGTGGCTCACATAATGAGGATTGGTTAATGTGAAACTATTGAAAACTATCTAAAACTATCTTGGATGAAACTCTTCGAGACTTCCACAAGGCCCAGTCTGACAAAGCAAGTCTCTGCAGCCAAAACGGAGTCAGTTGGGAGATTAGTCTGTCTTAGAAATGTCAGGACCTTGGGGAAGAAGGAATGGAAATGTCAAGGTGAAAAGTAGACCTCTGAAATGGTCAGTAAAACACCATATAAATCTCACTAGGCATCTCATTGAGGAACGCAGGCTTTGTAGGCTTAATCCTCCTTCACCAAAAACACAATCCTAAGAACCTTTTATCGACAAAAGGGTTGGCAATTACACCTTTTCTTTTTGTTTTTTATCTACCATCTTCTCAACCAACCGCTTATTACAACTTCACATTTCACTAATATGTCGTCCCACCAGAAAGTGATCAAAGCTAGGAGCCTTCTATCCACAGCAGCCTCCATAGCAGCCACGGCAATGCTCATTCGGACCATCGCCAATGATTTCATTCCAGCTGATGTCCAAAACTACTTCTCTGTCAGTTTACAGAATCTGTCTCGCCATTTCTCCTCTCAGCTGACAATTGTTATAGAAGAGTTCAGAGGATTATCCGTAAACCAAGTGTTTGAAGCTGCTGATGTATACTTAGGCAGCAAAACAACCCCTTCAATTCAAAGACTTAAGGTGGGCAAAAGTGAGAAGGAAAACAAGTTAGCTCTATCCATGGATAGAGGTGAAGTACTGGTTGAAGTTTATGAAAATGTGGAGATGAAGTGGAAATTGTTTGTGCGAGAGTTGAATCAGTACGCTTTCGGAACCCAAACCAGGGTGATCTTAATGGATCTCTGCGGTCACAAGTTAGACACTATGAGCTAAGTTTTCACAGGAAAAACAAAGATGTAGTGCTGAATTCGTACTTGCCATACATTTTGCAAAGAGCAAAGATGATGAGAGAAGAGAATAAAGCAGCAAATATCCACACGGTTTGTTATGGAAGGTGGGATGAGAATGAGACCAAACTTAAGCACCCAATGACATTCAAGACACTCGCTATGGATTCGGAGCTGAAAAAGGCAGTGATGGAGGATCTGGAAAACTTTATCAAAGGGGAACAATACTACAAAAGAGTTGGGAAAGCTTGGAAACGTGGGTACTTGCTGTATGGTCCTCCAGGGACAGGCAAGTCAAGCTTGATAGCTGCAATGGCTAATCACCTGAAATACAACATCTACGACTTGGACCTGACTGCTATCCAAACCAACTCCGATCTTCGATTTTTGTTGCTTGCCATGCCTAGCCGATCAATACTAGTGGTTGAGGATATTGAATGCTCTATCGAGCTAGAAAATCGAGAATCTGAGAATGAACCTCGGAGACGGAGATTCAACGGAGGTGACAATCAGGTGACACTGTCGGGACTTCTGAATTTCATTGATGGCCTCTGGTCATGCTGTGGTGAAGAACGCATCATTATTTTTACAACCAATCATAAAGAACGATTAGACCCAGCTTTGCTGAGACCTGGTCGTATGGACATGCACATTCACATGTCATACTGCAATGCTTCTGTGTTTAAGCAACTCGCCTTTAACTATCTGGGGATTTGCGATCACCAACTTTTCCAACAGCTCGAGAAGCTCTTGGAGGAGGTGGATGTCACTCCTGCAGAAGTTGCTGGGGAGTTGATGAAGAACTCCAATAGAGAGGCTGCCTTTCATGGCTTAGTCAAATTCCTATATGAAAAGATTAGTGAACGAGATACGAAGCAAGAAAATGGTAACAAGAATGAACAAGAAGACGAATGAAGGTGTATTATAAAAGGGTAACCAGTATATTGAAATCAGTGGAGATTTTCTGCCTGTGTCGGCATTCATATTCTTTTGTAGCTTCAGGAGCACAATGTAATCTACAAAACATATATAGCGCTTTCAATATTCCTGGGAGCTCTGAATGTTTTTTCAAAGTCAACTGTTGATGCCAATCAAAGATGAGGAAATTGTGAGAGAAGGACCTCTAAGGTGATTTCAGAAAAAACCACTCATATAAAGTTATCTGTTTCTACTCAAAAATAAACATGAGTAGACCAAAATGCCATTAAAAATATCGTTTCAAATAAATGCTCAACTGTTTGAGCTATCTGCCTCTTGCCAGAGAGAAAATGAAAAACATTAAAAATAAATGCGCACAACTGTTTGGGCTCGGTCATCTTTCTCTGTCTCAACTCTAGCAAGTCTCTGTTGAGCACCATATTGTCAGCTCTCTCAGATCTCTGAACTGTATGAGCTCTGTCAACTCTCTGTTGAGCACCATCGTCATCGGGCTGTGGTTTATCTTTCGGCATCTGGCCACATTGTCGTAGATTAACACACCCTATAGCAGAGATGATATCAAGGTACCTGTTATTGGGTTTATTTCTGCAACACACTTAAATTTCTGAAACATTTGGTGTAAATGATAAGATGGATTAGAAACATTGCCCAAAGTTGTTACACGCCATGCATCTATAACATGAGTGAAGAGTTATTTTAGCGTGTCACGACTGTTACTGGCGTGTTGTGGGTTAACTAGTTATTTGGGTTGTTAGCGTGTCACGGCTGTTCCTGGGGTGTGGTGGGCTAACTGAATTTATTGGTTTTTGGCGTGTCATGGCTGCTCCTAGTGTGTCGTGGGTTAACTGGTTTTTTGGGTTTTTAGCGTGTCACGGATGTTGGTGTAACCAGTCAGTAATTACAGTGATTAGCGTGTCACGACAGTGATGCATGACGTGTCACAACAGTGAAGCATGGCGTGTAACGATACTGATGCATGGAGTGTCACGACATTTGACTTGATATGCATGGCGTGTTACAACATTTTACATCATTTGCATGGCGTGTAACAACACGACTGATAAATTTTTGATCACGGCATGTATTGTGTAAAATGATTGACAATTTTTTTTTTCAAAATTTCAGTGGGGTTCCAATTGTGCGACTTGTGATAAGACACAATGGTCAGTGGGTGAATGGCATTTACAAGGGTGGTGAGTCACAAATGCGGGGGGTTAGGAGTGATTTGTCGTTTGTGGGCTTGATGAAGCTAGTTGAAGATGTTGTTGGGGTAAACTCAGAAATTGACGAGATTGAGTTACATGCATTGATTAGTACACCCAGAGAGCTATCACGGGCAATTATCAAGGACGATGAGGATGTTGCATTAATTTTGCTAGAACAGAGGAATGTTCCGGCTGTGTATGTTAGCATTAAGGGACGCCAAACAAATGTTATGTCACATGGAGAAGTTGGACAACATGGTAATCAGCTCAATCAAAATGAGATTTACAATGCTTCACATATACCACAGCATTCGGTCCGTAACCCACAACAATGGCAATTGAGGTATGCACAAGAGTTTGTGCAACCCAGTAGACAGACGACATTCACAGAATAGTTGACTGCACAATTTCGATCAGGATGTGCATCAAACCAATTTCTTGCTTCTCTTGAACAAATGCAACAATTGGGTGAAACTGTAGAGTGTGAAATGCCATTATCAAATGAGAATACGACAGTTGAGGACAACAATGTGAGGTTGGAGGTTGACACTGCGACGCTAGAGTATAATACTGCATTTGATGAGGGAAATGAGGATTTGTTCGTTGTCGGTGAAGATAGATTTGATCACACTTTAGATGATGGGCTTGAACAATCGTAAGATGACAGTTCAGACGATGATTGCCTTTATGACAGTGACATTCGAATTTGCAATAATGTTGAAGGTGAAACGGAGCCTGTTGGAGGTGTTGATGTAGGAGATGTTCAATGTGATGACCCCATATACAATAACCCCATCGCTAGTGAGAACGGGTATCGTTCCCTTGATACATTGCTCAATGACAGTGATCAGGAAAGGGGAAATGCAAGGATATCTCGTACGTGGGCAATTGCAGGTGTAGAAAGGTTCTCTTTCCAAACAATTACCACTGAGGAGTCAACATGTGCCAAAGATCGCTTATACAAAGGAAGAATGTTTTCGTCGAAGGCTGAGTTGAAACGAGCTTTGAACATGTTGGTTATAAAAGAGAAGTTTGCGATAAGAGTAAAAAGGTCATGTAAAGCTCGTTATGAGGTTGGTTGTAAGGACAAGACATGCAAGTTCAATGTTCGTGCAACGAAGTTACTTGATAGAGGAGAATATTAGAAAGTTCGGACATTCCACAAAGTACACACCTATACCGTTGATGGTCTGCAAAGGCGGTTTCCAACTACGAGTGTGAAGATGATTGGTGAACTTGTGTCACACAAGATTCAGGCTAATGGAGTAGCATTGAGACCTAAAGACATAATTTGTGAGATGAGGGTTTAGTGAGAATTGGAATGCTTGTATGGTAAGGCTTGGCAAGCGAAAGAGCATGTGGAGAGGCTTGTTTTCGATCCACCGGATGAGTCATTTCAATTAATACCATCGTATTTTTATATGTTGGAACAAGAAAATCCTGGCACAGTGACTGCAGTGGCTACTGATGAGGAAGAGAGATTCAAATATTATTTCTGGTCATACGGGGCTTGTATTCGGGGGTTTAGGGATGTAATGCGTCCTACGGTTGCAATTGATACGACACATCTGAAAGGCAGGTCCAAGGGTGTTCTGTTTGTCGCTGTATGCAAAGATGCGAACGAGTGCTTATATCCAGTTGCGTTTGGCATCGGCCATGTTGAGGACGAAGACTCGTGGACGTGGTTTCTTAGCAAGCTGCGTGATGCGGTTGGTTGTCCTAAAAACGCTATGTTCATTTCTGATCAGCATCTCAGCATTAAGAAAGTAATCCAAAATGCATACCCAGAAGCGCACCATGGTCTATGCGATTACCACTTGAAAAAAAAAACTTTAAAAACAAGTTCAAGCACGACGATGTTTGTATGTTTTTCACCCTTGCTCGAGATTGCTATAAGGTGGTCGATTTCAACAGACATATGAACCAGATATAGCAGATTCACCTGAGAGCCCACGCGGACCTTATGAGAATAGGGCCTGAGAAATGGGCACGTGCATGTTCACTGGCAAGGCGATACCAAATGATGACATCCAACATTGCGGAATGTGTTAACTCATGCTTGAAGCATGCAAGACAAATGCCAATCACTGTTTTGATCGAGTTCATCAAAGACATGTTCTAGCGTTGGTTCCATGAACGGTACGAGGAGGCCGTCAAGGTGACCACGCCCCTCAGCCCTTGGGTTGCCAGGCAGTTAAGTAAAAGGTTCAATGATGCACATCGCTTTCTAGTTAAGCCTTTCAATCGAGTGGAGTTCGAAGTTAAAGATGGGAAGATGGATGGACTTGTAAACCTGTCCAGGAAGACGTGTTCATGTTGTGAGTTCCAAACAGATTTACTGCCATGCAACCATGCCATTGCAGCAATAAGGTCAGAATATCTTTATTTCTTATTTGAACCGTAATTGACATAGCATTTACATTGTGCTTGAAGATTGAGTTTTTAGTGTTTTTCAATAAATGCAATCGTGAAGCCATTGAATTCTGCGCTGACTACTACAAGACAACCATTTTCGTGGAGGGTTATTTAAGATCCATTAGGCCGGTAGGGCATCCTAGTGAGTGGGACATCCCCCCTCATGTGAAACAAATTGTCGTCTTACCCCCACCTTGGCGAGGCCAAGTAGGAAGACCTAGGAGGAGAAGGATTCCATCAGTTGGTGAAGGCAGTCGAGCACGGAGATGTTCGCAATGCAAGAGGTACGGGCATAACAGACAGAACTGCCCATACCCATTTGCAATTCCATCCACAAATCCGGCACCATCTCCAAGTCAATCGGTGACTGCACGACTGCGCCGACCCAAAGCATGTTCAAGTTGCAGACAAACCGGTCACACATGCAACAACTGTCCAATACGAAGGACAATGTCTGAAAATGTAGGCTGTGTTGTGAATGAAGACAGCCTGACCGCCTAACTAAATGTGTTTGAAAATTGTAGTTGAATTCGTTTTGCTTTATGGATTTGTCTGCTCGGTCATTCTATGAGGCACTTTTAGTTACGAACTTTGTTGCCAAACATTTCAAGCAGATAAGCATGTCAAGGCCTCTGTCTGATCAAGATCGTGTTAAAGTACATTCTTACATTATTTGTAAAAATGTTTCTGATTACAATCTCCATCAGACAGGAGCCATGTATTTGCTTATTTACATGAAATGTTTGGCAACAAAGTCCGTAACTAAAAGGGCCTCATAGAATTACCGAGCAGACAAAATGTCAAGATCCTCATACTATATGCGTTGGATCTGCAAAACATGGGACAGATGCACCAGTGAGTTAAGCCATAATGTGCAACAAGGTATACAGAAGAAATAAATAAGGAATAAATGTGAGACACGCCATGCATAACAAGTTAAATGTTGTGACATGCCGTGCATATCAAACAAAATATTGTAACACGCCATTTGTAACAAGAAAAATGAAATGACACCCATGCATAACAAGTAAAATGTTGTGACACGCCATGCATAACAAGATAAATTGGGTGACACGCCAAGGATAACAAGCAAATGTTCTGACACGCCATGCATAACAAGTAAAAGGTTGTGACACGCCAAGGATAACAAGCAAAATGTTTTGACACGCCATGCATAACAATTAAATTGTTTTGACCCGCCATGCATAACAAGTTCTGGTGTGTAAATTTAGACGTACGATTTTATAATGGTAGGATAGAATTTTGGCCTGGAAACAACTGGAAAAATAAGGGAGGATGGATACAGAAAAATTTCATCCTAGAAGCAATTAGATGGATGGAAAAATCTATATATTCAATGTTAATCAATGTAATGTTGGGTTGGTGCAGCCGGTGTGCCTGGAAGAGAAAGACGACGAACCTGGAAATTAATTAATGCCAACCTGGGGTGACACGCGACGGCCCAATTCTTATGACACGCCGACTGGAAGTAGATTAATGGCGTCACACGCTGAGTATCTGGAGATTTATAGAGTGACACGCCATGGCCCAATTGTTCTGACACGCTGAGTGGAAGCAGATTTATCGGCTGACACGTCGAGTGTTAGTGGATTTACGGCGTCACACGTTGACTTATTGCAGAATTTTGGGGTGACACGCTGAGCGCAAGCAGATGTATGTTGGGACACGCTGAGTGGTATCATGTTTAAGGCGTCACACGCTGACTTCTTCCGATTGTGTATCAAATTAAATATATTGTATATAGAAAAGGAAAAAAATTATTGGTATCAAATTAATTGTGTATAGGCAAAAAAATTAATTGTGTATCAAATAATTGTACAAAGTATATTGTGTATACAGAAAGAATTATATCTGTTTACAATGAATTGTATACAATCAAAAGTGTATACAAAAAATGTGTATAAAATGAATTGTATAAAAAAATTTATGTGTACCAAAAAAAATTGTACAAACAAGAGCCTATATGTTCAGGGTTCGCTCTCACAACTGTTGGAAAAAATTTCCAGAGCATATTGCCGACGCATTTTTGCAATCATATTCTGCTTGATTTCGATCTTTTCTGATTGCAAAATATGCTCGATGTACCCTATCATGAACATACCGCAGCTGACACTATCATTCTGCCTATGCACTTTAGCTTTTGGTAAATGAATATCCAATGGCATCGGCGTCAAATCCTATTTCTTCCTACGTATGTTGTTGAAATAACCGGCTTGGTGGCAGATGAATGGCATCATTGTCGTCAAGGGTGTCATCTGACCCGCATGAACTCCGTTAGCCTTAGCATCCAAAGTTCTTGCTGAGTCCACGACCTTGATTGTCCACCTCACCAAGTTGATCTTCGCAACCACCCAATGCCCACCAACGTTGCAAGGCACGAGGATGAAATCAACATCTTCCCATTTTTTGGCGTACGTTGGCCTTTCACCCTCCACATAGCCCCGCAACTCATCTGGAATTTGCATTTTGGCTCAGGCATTTTCTGTTGGAAATTCGATGTGTAGCATACGGATGGTGTCCTGTGAAACATGTAAACATTAGCTTACACTTCATGCAATCAAAAACTTAGTATTTATAGAATTGAACAATTTTCAAATAAACTTACGAAGAATATCGTGTCAACCATGCATGCACGAGTAGTGTACAGCTTCGACTTCGGCCCTGTCATTTCCTTGTAGAGTAGGCTGAGGCATGCGTCGATATGTTCACTTGTCATTTCCTCATTGGGATCCTTTAAGGTTATGAAAAAGTCAGCCCCTTGATCCCCTAAGATACCGACGTTACGCCTGCATATGTAACATAATTAATTTCATAAGTCTTGGTGGATAACTATTTCATTAAAAAACAATATTTACAATTTTATTTACGAGCTTACCTCGTGGACTCTTCTTTCTTGAAAGCTTCGTAGTCTTCTACGATTTTATCCCTCACATCTCGACGGGTCACTAAGGGGTCGATGAATGGGCATGCCATGTATTTGCTCGTCATTTTCAGCCGTGCCCACTCAGTTGAGTTTGAAATTTCTACTGCACCATGATGGACAGCAGATGACTCTAGTGACGACAACCGTATCTCAACTGCATCAGGAGTGCTCTCACGATAAAGAACGATAGTTCCTGCTGCTTCATCGATGAATGCATCAGCCTGAGGAAGATGCTCTCCTTCAGCATCATCTGACTGAAAGGTGACATCCACTGCCACAGCTTCTTCGACGACGTCATCTACATGAGTTTCGTGCTCTCCATCAGCACCAAGAACGTCATCGTCAATGTCAACACCAGGTTCATGATGTTGTCCATCATCAGCATCATCGTGCTCCAGACCAGCGCCGTGAGATGGACCGCCCTACAAAATTGGAAAAACCGTTAGTTAGCTTATAAAATACCACAACCCATAAACAGTAAAATGTTGTGACATGCAGTGCATACCAAGTAAAATGTTGTCACACGCCATGCAAAACAAGTAAAATGTCATGACACGCCATGCATAATAAGATAAACTTGGTGACACGCCAAGGATAATGAGGAAAATGTTGTGACACACCATGCATAACAAGATAAACTTGGTGACATGCTAAGGATAACAAGGAAAATGTTGTGAGACACCATGGAAAACAATTAAAATGTTATGACACGCCATGCATAACAAGATAAACTTGGTGACACGCCAAGGAAAACAAGCAAAATGTTCTGACACGCCATGCATATCAAAATCAAACGTTGTGACACGCCATGAATAACATATATAATGTTGTGACACGCTAAAGCTGACATGGCAACAACTAACTATAATAAAAATGTCCTGACCCGCTAATGACCAAAAACTAGTTAAACCACTACCACTTAACCCCAAAAGCCATTAAAACCATCAAGAAAATAAAGTCTAAACAGTTGCTAAACTTAAACCATCAAAATACAAGCGAAGATAGAATAACGTACTTGTGATTTAAGGCCGTCAAGAATCCGACCAACGATACGATCCTCAATCGTCTGCATTGCTACAATCAATGACTGAATTGAAGCCTTCAGCTCCAACATATCTTTTTCATGCTTGCGCATGATCCGTCGGAGCTAGCGGATTGTGACTGCTCCGTCATTGACTGTTCTCGACTGGGTCAACTACAATAACATATATAATTATGTTATTCAATAATCATATATGGAATTGTTGAACATTAACCGTTACAACTTTAATATCCTAACCAGCGGCTCGTTAGCAGTCTGCGGTGGAGCTAGACTGATTGGTGCTTCAGGACCTGTTGTCGCTTTCGCATCTGCAATTACATATTTAATTGTGTTATTCAATAATCATGTATGAAATTGTTGAACATTAACTGTTACAACTTTAATATCCTTACCGCCGGCTCGTTAGCAGTCTACGGTGGAGCCGGACCGATCGGTGCTTCAAGACCTGTCATCGCTTCCGCAAACTGCAATTACATATATAACTGTGTTATTCAATAATCATGTTTGGAATTGTTGAACATTAACCGTTACAACTTTAATATTCTTATCGTCGGCTCGTTAGCTGTCTGCGGTTGGGCTAGACCGATCGGTGCTTGAAGACTTGTCCTCGCTTTCGTAAACTATAATTACATAAATTACTCTATTACTCGATAAACATATGTGGGAATGTAAATCGTTAGAATCGATCTTACAGACAGGTCGTTTCCACTCTGTATCTGAGGAAGATCGGTGGGTGGTTTTGAAGCTGCCTACCCATGGTCCAACTGTAAACACAGAAATGTTATTCGATAATCACAAATGGAATTAGAGAACACAAAACCGTTACAATTGTCCTTATCGGCTATTCACTGCCTTGACCATGGTCGTCCCCTTCATCCATCATCTCATCAACTAAAGTAACGGCGGTGCGTATCCGCTTCGTGCCACTAGAGGCTCTTTTCTCCTTCAAGCTTATCCTTTTTTACCTCGCACCTAAGCCCCAATCCGACCGATCCTCCATGTGCCCTATTGGTACGTACTCGTTGCCTTCTGATAACGGGATATCAAGGTCCACAAAATACTCCTGGAGGGCCTCATCTGCGGTGGGTTCCAACGTCTCCAGTGCCCACAACTACAAATAAACAAATAAAATGTTGTCATTATCGAATAGGAAAAATTATTTTACAAATATAACGCCAAAATTAGCAGCTGTTCACTCACTTGGTCAGATGACTCTAACTTCTGAATTGTCTTGTAGAAGTCTTTTGGCTTCTGATTGCAATCCCATCTGCACATTCGTCGGTGGACGTTGTCCTTCGAACCAGAGGGGGCAACTATTTTTTTGAGGACCGGAATTGCCTCCATTGCTCAGAACTGCATGTCAAATATAACCATTATCAAACCGTCAATCATAAACGACTGCACCCATAAATTTTTTGTTCGAAAGGAAACTGAAAAATGTTATGTTTTAGTACCTGTATCACCCATGCGAATCCGTAAATGTTGTAGCATAATCGAGTTTCCTTTGTCACGCTTAAGTCAAGAACTTCAAACCCCTTCAAAAGGTAGTCCAAGGTCAGTTTCCAAACATAGTGCCCCCATGGGAAGACATTCCAAGCGTCGATGTCCTCCACCAATGACAGTAACCAAGGCGTCACCCGTCTATGGTAGTCTTGACCAAATAAAATGTTATTCGCGATCAAGACAAGTACCATCTTGGTCGCGTCTCTTGGTCGCTGAAAGTTGCCCCCGCGGAAGGTATCAAGCAAAGCCTGCAGCTTAACGTTGTCCTACCCGTTCCAGTATCTTGCATGAATTCCATCCGCAGTAACCTCGTACGGTCGTCTGAACACATCGGGCATTGGACCAAACTTCAGCCCGGTGATGAGGCAGAACTCTTGCTTTGATAGTCGCGCCTTGCTCTTGCCAATGGCAAACCATAGCTTGTGGTCCATTGACTGCCTCTTAGTGATCCGGCGAATCATGATGCTGTGCAAGAGACCGGCGTAAAAATACCCCTATCGATATACGTCCAGGAGCATTCCGAAGCAGGTACGCTTAACTGGATTGTACTCCCCCTTTTGTTGGAGAGTCTTTGTGATGTAATGCAGTTGCGACCACTTACAATGAGTGTTAATTACAACGTTGAACGCCCACTTCTCCCTCGACACGATCAGCAAACTGTCAAGATCCTCATACTGTCTGCGCTGGATCTGCAAAATATGGCACACATACACTAGTGAGTTAAGCAGTCATGTGCAACAAGGTACACTGAACACGTAAATAAGGAATAAATGTTGTGACATGCCATGCATTGCAATCTAAATGTTGTGACACGCCATGCATAACAAGTAAAATGTTGTGACACGCCATGCATATCAAGTTAAATGTTGTCAAACGCCATGCATATCAAGTTAAATGTTGTCAAACGCCATGCATAACAAGTAAAATTCTGTGACACGACATGCATATCAAGTAAAATGCTGTCAAACGCCATGCATAATAAGTCAAATGCTGTCAAATGCCATGCATAACAAGTAAAATTCTGTGTCACGACATGCATATCAAGTAAAATGCTATCAAACGCGATGCATAAGAAGTAAAATGATGTCAAACGCCATGCATAACAAGTAAAATTCTGTGACATGACATGCATATCAAGTAAAATGCTGTCAAACGCCATGCATAACAAGTAAAATGCTGTCAAACGCTATGCATAACAAGTAAAATGCTGTGACACGACATGCATATCAAGTAAAATGCTGTCACACGCCATGCATATCAAATAAAATGTTGTCACACGCTAATAACTAACTACAATAACAATGGCGTCACACGGTAAATACCCAAAACCACTAAAACAATTGCGGCTTAACCACAACAACCATCAAACCAGCAAGATAACATAGTCTAAACATTTGCAAAACAAAACAAAAAACCTGAACATATCAAACAAACCCAGGAAAAAACCAAAAAATTAACGAACACAAGAATGTTGCGAATTTGAGACTCACTGACCTCTTCATTCATGGCCGACATTTTTGTTGGTGCTGTGGTTTCGTTCTGCTTGCAAAGAGCCTTCTTGAACACTCCGGTACCGACGGGAATGAGAAATGACTCACATAGACGTTACGAATTCTGAATAATAACTATTTAAAATGAAAAATGGCCTTCTAATATTCTTATTTATTCTGAAAAAGGGAAATTAATACAGTGAAAGTACAAAGGATTACCACGTTAACTGTCTTTTTTTTTTCTCTCTCTATTTCAAACCATGACGTGTCAATTGCTCAAGCACTGCCGTGTCACGCACTTTAAAGCATGACCAGGGCGTGTCAGCTTTTCAAGCAATGCCGTGTCACACACTCTAAACATGACCATGGCGTGTCACCAACTCTTAACTCTGGCGTCTCACAGATTCCCTCCATGGCGTGTCACCAACTCTTAACTCTAGCGTCTCACAGATTCAATCCGTGGCGTCTCACCAACCCTGAAAGCTGACGTGTCACAGATTCCCTCCATGCCGTGTCACCAACTCTTAATCTGACGTGTCACAGATTCCCTCCATGGTGTCTCACCAACCCTGAACGCTGTCGTGTCACACATTCCCACCATGGTGTGTCACCAACTCTTAACTCTGGCGTCTCACAGATTCCCTCCATGGCGTCTCACCAACTCTGAGCGATACCGTGTCACACACTCCCAACATGACGTTTCACAAACTCTAAACCATGCCCTACGACAGCCATCTAACATATGGCCTGCTATAGCAGGACCATTACCTGCTTTGGATTCACATCTTTCTCCTTTCAATTCACCACCGTATCAAGGATTTTTGGTTTCACATCATTAGCCAAGCTTTCCATTCATGACGACCTATTCCTCGTTCGATTTATTATCTCTTTTCTCCTATTATCTGAATGCCATGTCCCAAATCTCTCAAAACCCATTTCATGCAACATTATTTTGTTTTGCACAACCTTCGGGAAAAAAATTTGGGTATTTTGCACAACCAATCTTTGCATATTTATTTTTTTTCTCCCATTTTTCGCCTATTTGAGAGTGTACGCTAACGAAGACGGCTCATTAAGGGTATTTTTGTCCCAAAATCTTTTTTGATGGCTAAAAACAGTTAAAAGTATCCTGTTGGACTTTTACAAAAACACGTTATTTATAAGGGCCTAAAAAAAAATCCCCATCAAAGATTGTTGTTTATAAGATGTTCAACAATAACTGAAAAACCCAACTACAGCTAGCCTTCATTCTCCATTTACACTGGGTTGTTTGGTGATAAGGAAACAGAATGGAAGGCAAAGGTGGAGGTAAAACTATTTTCCTCCAGTTTGAAGGGGGAACAGGGAGGAAAATGATGAATCTGTATATTTAGATTCCCTCAAAATCCAATCCATCTAGAAGAGTGGACCAAAAAGAAAAAACGAAAGCAAACCACCCTTTAAAGACAAGTCAAACCATTATGCTTCTACCTTCGGTCATATTTTCCTGCTGTTTCCAATCTCTTTAACCAAGGATGAAGAAGGAAAATGCTTCCTGCTTTGTTTCCTTTTCCTTTCCTCATTTATTTTCTTAACCTTATTTCCTCGCCTTTCCTTTTTTTTTTAAAATAATAATAAAGGCAAAGATAATAGAATTGAAATTTAAACTATTATTTAAATAAATATTCAAAACTATTTTTTAAAGGTCAAAATTCTTGAGAAGTTCCTATACCCATGCATTTTGTTTAATTTTGTCCCTATACTCAAAATCGTAACATTTTAATATCTTAATTTTGAAAATTATTTTAATTCAATCCTTCCCTTTAACGATATCTAATTTTACTGTTAAAATGATGACATTAGCATTGACATCAACGTTGACGTAACACATTTTGATAACATGACATCTACATAATGACGTGGTAGACCACGTGGCACTGACGCTATGACGTGGTAGTGCCACGTGGCACTATTATAATGACATGGCAATGCTGACGTGACACTTACATGCTGACATGTCAGTGTTATGCGACAAATCAAAAATTTTCTAATAAAAATTTTTTGTGCCACGACATAAGGACTAAATTGAATAAAAATATATAGTATAGGGACTAAATTGAACAAAATTGAAATGTTAAGGGACTAAATTGAACAAAATATTTGAAAAATGCAAACTTTAAATAGATGATTAATAAGCCAAATATTTAAGTGTAAAAAATTTATAATGTTAAATATATATATATATATATTTTTACTTGATTATTTGATTCTAAAATATATATATATTAATTTATTTTTTTTTATAAAAATTAAGTTCAAATTCTCCCTTTATAAAGCAATTTCAAAAAACAATTCATACCTAAAGTCAAATTTAAATGAATAATTTACATTGTGTTGGAATAAAATAATACAAAAAGACTAAATAATTTTTTTTATTTATAATAGTACAAAAATTTGAAATTTATTTGACTTAGTTTTAACTTGAGTTGAACTTAAATTAGCAAAATAGATTGATTTAGTTTTTCTTTTAAAATAATGAAAAAGAGAGATATGGAGTTAGCGATGATTATAAAAATAATTCTTCGTCCTAACTTGCTTAATTTGGCCATTACAAACCTATTATTATAACATAAAATCTAAGTTACTCCAACCCTTCAATTGTTTATTTATTTTTTACGTTTTTATTTTATTTAATATTACATGTTATATTTTTTAGATTGAAATTTCCTGGATTAAAGATTGCGTTTATAGTTGATAGAGTTAAATATAACTGTAAATATTTGTAAAATTTTATTTTGTATTTACAAAGTTTTTGTAGATCCAAATTAATAATTTAAATTTAAATTTAACAAAATTTGATTGTGATATTTGAAGTTAAATAAAATCGTTTTATAAGAAATTTTGAGTAAATTTAAATAAAAGATAAATTGAGTAAGGGTTGAATAATTTCAAAAGAATAGTTATTTGTAAATTGTAAATATTGTAACTAAATTAATTTATTTTTTTAATTTGAATTCAGCTCAAGTTAAAAATTAAATCAAATAAATTTTAAATTTTTGTACTTTTATTAATCGAAGAAAAAAATTTATTTAGTTATTTTATATTATTTTATTCTAACATAATGTAAATTATTCATCTAAATTTGACTTTATGTATGAAATTTTTTTCAAAATTTTTTTATAAAAAGAGAATTTAAACTTAATTTTTACAAAAACAAATAAATTAATGTACATATTTTACAATCAAATAATTAAAAAATATTTATATATATTTTTTAACACTATAAATCTTTTGCACTAAAATATTTAATTTATTAATAAATATATCTATCATCTACTTAAAATATTTACATTTTTCAAATATTTTTTTAATTTAATCTCTCAACATCTTAATTTTGTTCAATTTAATCCCTATACTATATATTTTTATTCAATTTAATCTTTATAATTGACAAAAAAAAATTTAAATTTGAAAAAAAATTTTAATCTGTCACGTAACACTGACATCAACATATCAATCTCACATCAATATTATCACATCACCATAATAATACCATGTCACATACTATATCATCAAAATATACCACATCAATATTGAAGTCAACGTTGACGTCATCCTTTTAACAACAAAATTGTATGTTCTTAGACAAAATAATTAAATTGAAACAATTTTTCAAATTAAAGAATTAAATTATTACGATTTTAAATACAAAAACTAAATTGAACAAAATACATGAATACATAAATTTCTCCAGTATTTTGATCATTTTTTAAAATTAGATCTAATAAAATAGAATAGAATAGTTATTTTTATGCATTTCTTGTCTTTGTTTTTAAAATTTCAATTTTGTCCGTAAGGTGATCGGAAAGTGCCAACTAAACCACTCTGACATCTGGGTAATTTACTCAAATCCAAATCTTACATTCTCTTTCTACTTTCTTACCAAATATAAAAGCTGCTAAAGATAATAGAAAAACGCAAAAGCTTCTAAAGATACGAAGAAAACCTAAAGGATCAGAAAAATATGTATATAAATTATCCAAAAAAGAAAAAAACTAGCATGTACATCACATATCAATAGCAAAAGCAGAAGCCCCAATTGGCAGCTCAGCAAAGACAAAATGTGATGCTAAAAGGCAATAAGCGCATCCTACTGAATACACATCTTATTAGTCTCATTTTCCCAGCCTAAAACATAGGAAAAATACACATCTTATTGCATAAATACATAAATAGGAATGCCTCGGTTCTCCTGCTGCCGAAAAGGGAAGGGCAGACAATAATACATAATGAATTCATAGCTATAGCACTCTCAAGACTTCTGGCCAACAAAAGCTACGACGCGGCACAACATGCATCTACCAAGACCGAATTTTCATACACTCAAACAGAGAAAACCCTAGTGATCTTACCCCCAACTACCGAAACTTGGACTAGGACCAGGAAATATCAAATCTTGAAAACTTACATTCACCTAGTCTCATCCTCCAATGCACGGAAACCAGCTGTCAGATCCTCATAAAGCTTTTTGAGCTTTGCCACAAGAGCTTCTTCTCCTTCTGCTGGGTCCTCGAATTTTTGTGACCTGTGATGTCAAGAAATTTGACAATTTAAGCACTGCATCCTAACACACTAAAACATTTTTAGTCATTTTTTCCCTTTAATCTTTTTGTTTTCTTTGGTCCATTACCAGCAAAGTGCTAAACTTACACTAATCGATAAAAGAGATCCCCCAGACGATGCTTGATAAGACTGTAAGTTATCTTCTGACCATCCATCCCGGCTGCTTTCTCTACTGCCTGCACACAACTTGCATTACTAATTTCACCCACGCCCCTCCAATTGGTCGACATAACAAAGTACAGTATACCACAAAGTATAACATAAAGAATAGAAAGAACAGCACCGATGTTGAGTAGACACCAAACTGGTTAAAATATACAAATCTAGAGGCAAGGTGACTCGGATGTATATCACTCAAAGAAACATTTGCTTGACCTACTTATCTAGAAGCCCAGAACAAAAAGAAGGGTAAAAAGCTGGAAGCAAGGTTTATAAATAGATCTCTTTTTTCTAGAACCTGCTATCATACTTAATCTTGTCAGCAATAAAATGAAGCATTACACCAGCACCTGAATCTTACCCCATAGATATTTCAGAATTTATATTACTAATTTTCATCCTCAACTTTTCTTTAAGCAACAAAGAATAGTAATAACCCACTTAAAATAGTTGCCATTTTCTTTCCCCCTACTTTTCCAAATATCTAAAAATAGCCATAATAGAATTTATTGGAAAATGTGGTTGAATTGATCAGCAGTTTAAAGAGTAGCAGAAAGCATGGGATGCATTACCTGGTTGGCCAAAGTATTGAAATGAATAATGTTGCGCATCATCCAAACAGACTTGTAAAAGGGGCAGAACTTGTCATATCTGTCACAACAGACCCAACAACATGCGCACAGAAGGATTACCATATAAAGACAAGGACATTGAAATATTGATAGCTACTGGTACTCAGATAATTTTCTGATATCACATTGCAAGAGCTGAAGCTTACGGAGTAAATGCATTCTGAGCAAGATAATCTTCCCTTAAAAGCTTAGCAGTTTCTAGAGTGATCTTATCTGTTTCAGCTAAAGCATCCTTTCCTACAAGCTGTAACAATATAAATTCAAAAGATGCTGAAGTGAGACGAGATAAAAGTACGTGCCATGAATTTGCAGTAACAGGCACATAAACTAAAAATAACATTACAAAAGGATATATTAGCAAAAGCAAAAGTGGGGGACAAGAGGGAGATTGCAACATTATGCTGTGTCTAATGATTTAGTGCTTGGTCAAAAATCACCTATTAATTCACAGCTTTCACAGCTCACTATTCTCCCTCTTATGCCTTCAAAGTTTAAACAGTTAAATAGCTTGATTATAATTCATCAAAAACCCATACCAATATAAAACAACATACCTGGACAATTTCATTCAGATCATCTTCCCTCTGAAGCACCTCTCGTGCCTTTGTCCTAATGTAGATAAAATCTTGATCAAATTTCTCATAGAAAGATTCCAATGCCTGGATACAAGAAGAGAGACAACCAATTAATATGGAAACTGGCATCAATTGGTAAAAGGCCTGCTAAGTAATAGAAACAAAAAAATATTTTGGAATAATTACAAACAATGAGGGATCAGATTATGAACATACCCCTGAGTACTTTGAGTATGAAATAAGCCAGTTGACAGAAGGGAAATGCTTCCTCTGAGCAAGTTTCTTGTCAAGACCCCAGAAAACCTAGAATTTAAACCAACAAGGAAGGTGGAGATACTAAGTTCCAATAAATAACTATAACCATCATACACAGCTAAAAAAGGCAGCAGCACTAACACAGCTGGCACCTTTAAAATAATGATAACAGTAATACTGAACTGATCCCACTATCATTTTTGGGTAAATGTCCTTTCTCTCCCCTCCTCTCCCCTGGTGCATTCGGGGAAAGGGTAGGAGCCTAGAGAATGCATAAAACCTTGATCTATACCTGGACAATACTTAGGGTTGCAGATGTCACAGGATCGGAGAAATCTCCTCCAGGAGGAGAAACAGCACCAACAATTGTGACACTGCCAGTACGTTCTGGCCCACCAAGGCATTTAACTTTACCCGCACGTTCATAGAAAGAGGCTAATCTTGCTGCCAGATAAGCAGGATATCCACTATCAGCAGGCATTTCTGCCTGTAAATGACATGAAACAAGATGCCAATGTGAGAACTTAAACAGAAACCCGTGAAGCCAATAAAGTGAATACCAGAAGTATACCAGACATAAAAACAACAAATAATATTTTTGATCGTTTTCAATAATGAAGTGAAATTAAATGTAAAAACATTTACCTACTTAAAAAAGTGAATAGCAATAATCAAATGAACTGCTAAATTATAAAAATATTGGCACCAGAGTTCTAAACTTTTATGAGATTCTATGCTATCTCAAGAGTTTCAAGCAGATAATGCGAACTATTGTAGTTGCTTTTAAAGAAATTTTACAACAACAAAAAAGCACTCAGATATAGACACACCATAAACCATCAGCTAAGAAACAGCAAGAGGAAAATCACAAGGCCATCATAAGGTAAAAGGATCAGCAGAAAACTTATGGTTTCTATTATCTCCGCACATAATTTGAGAAAAATGACAAAATATATTGAGAATGCACTGACTACTCTTAATTTACAAGGAGCACTTTCATAAATGCAAACAGTTGCCCAATTGAATATTCTAACATTGACATCTTTTAACAACCAAACCCTCTACTTTTCTTTTTGGTCCACTACATAAAACAAACACTGGCTAGCCAAGGACAAAGCCCCCAGAAGACTCTTTATCAAAGATACATACAAAAAGCCACCTCATCAAAGTAAATGCCGATGAAAAATTATCGCAAAAACTGCAAAGCTACTTTTCCCCCAAACTTATTTGACAGTATTTATAAGCTGGAGCACCAAGATAGAAAAACTGAAGAAAAAAAAAATAGCAGCTCTAGCCCAATTACAGTGAAACATCATTAATTTACAATTAACCATATGTGCTGTCATCAGATCGGAACAGAGAGACTAAATTAAAGCATTCTCAAGGGACCTGGTCAATAAGCCTGAATTATATCAAGCATTAGGAAATGAGATGTCAAAAGACGAAACAGGTCATTTCATTAGTGAAGTTTTGGCAAAAGGTTTTACCAGCCGTCCAGAAATTTCTCGCAATGCTTCTGCCCAACGAGATGTTGAATCTGCCATCATACTAACATTGTAGCCCATATCTCTAAAATACTCAGCAATAGTGATTCCTGCAAATCCACAATGAAGAAAAACCCAAAGAATGTGACTGGCAGCCCATGTCTTTTCATAATACAAAAGAAGCAATAAAATTAACAAGATGCCCCAAACTTGTTAACATAACTGTAGAAATTAACCAAAAGCAATAACTGATAACTATTAGGTCCAAATGTTACTCTTCACGCAACTATTCAATATACCATTACTACAATTCGCAAGTCATAGTTTTACCCGTATAAATTGAGGCTTCACGGGCAGCCACAGGCATGTTAGAAGTGTTAGCCACAAGTGTTGTACGCTTCATGACAGATTCTTCACGACCATCAGGCAATGTCATTGTCAATTGAGGGAAATCCATAAGAACCTGAAAACAACATAGAATCAGGATACTAAAATCCCCAAGAGAGATTAAAATTCCAAAAGAAAAGATGAAAAAACACCTCGGCCATTTCATTTCCTCGTTCCCCACAACCAACATAGACAACAGCATCAGAATTAGAGTACTGCACATGATCATAAGAATAAACTCAATTAAAACCCCATTATTATAAGAAATTAAAGAAAACTCAATACGAATATACATAAAAATTTACCTTAGAAAGTGCTTGACTAATAACAGTTTTACCACAGCCAAATGCACCAGGAATAGCACAAGTTCCACCAAGAACCGAGGGGAAAAGGGCATCAAGAACACGCTGATTGAAACCAAAGCCATCAGCAAATTACATCCTTCTACGAAGAGTCAATGAAAACAACCAACAATAAGACTTACCTGCCCAGTAAGCAGAGGGGTATCTGCAGCAAGCTTTGTTGCAACAGGTCTTGGGGTACGTACAGGCCATGTCTGGGTGTAGCACAATCCCAATTAAAATTTTGAAATCATTAAAAACAAGTGAATAGTAGTTAATCAGTACATATGGCAAAATATTGACCCAACTTAAATGGCCTGCCCAAAACCAAACCTAAAATGACTATAAAAAGTCAACGGCCCAAAGCCAAATGGCACAAATCAACCTGGCACAGTACTACCTATTGGTACAAGGAATGACCAGACCCCACCCATAACCCAGCCCCACCAAACCCAAAATTGACTCAAATGTCAACAAACTGAACCCAAACCCAACCCACCCATTGTCAACTATAGTGAAAAATGTAATGACATGGAAAAGAATTGAAAACCTGAAGCATGGTTAATTGCTTTTTGACACCTTGAAACTCAAGCTCTAGCACAGTATCCTGCCATGAAGTAAAGGGTCAATTATAGCAAAAAGAAAGTTCTGCAACACAACATTTAAGCATATAAAATGGCATGATATAAAAGTTAACAGGCAGACCTTCAATGAATATTGACCAGGGGGGGCAATGTAAGTGATTTTTCCCATTGCATCAGGTGGAAGGGCAACATGATGTTGCATCAAACTGTTTTCAAAGACAGTCTGCATGTGAATTTAAAAGTGTTAATTTCTAGACTTTAGAAGAGTTAAAAGCAATAAAATGAATTGATCTAAGTATCATCCTATTTTTCTAAAGAAACTGACGTATACATTTTCCTTAAAAGATGCAAAGCAGTGAAATCATATATGTTTTATTTATTATTTTTATTTATTTATGTTTTGGCTGTCTCCCCCTCAAAAAAGAAAACCAAAAAAAAGTAATTTATAAAATGATGGCCTCCTTTTTCATTCCTAGGGACAAAAAATTGTCGACATGCTGACTTTTTCCTAGCTCACAGTCAAAGTAAATTGCAGTGAGACAATCTGTCCCCCTCCCACTCCTTCCCCTCCCCCATTCTTTTTTTTTTAAGAAACCGAAACCAAAAAACCAATTCATTTTCTTTGTGTTTAAATTCCATAGCTAATTGAATTATTCTCCTCTCATCTGTAATCATAATCATAATCTGATTATTTTGCATATTTTAAAAACCATTACAAATCTCTAAAACTGGGATCAGTGCTTTGTTCAACTGAGAACCATTTGCATCTCACACCTAAGGTTATTCAGGTGACCAGTACCTTGGCAGAGCTCTTCTACTTCTGCTTACTTAAGGAACAACTAATATAAATGACAGCACAAGGCCATTAAACTTACAGCATATAGGTCTCCACCAGTTAGAAGGTCCCCCTCACCTGCAGGAAATAAGCATTGAATTGAACACCAACCTCACAAGTCAATATCTATTTAAGTTGCATTTTGATAGCTGCATACCTATTTTTTTAGGCTGAAAATCCCAAAGAGTATCTTTGTCAAGAGCAGGGACTGAGACTCCACGAGGGATATACACATCACCAGACCTTTTAGCGATAGTTTTCAAAGGCCTCTACATTGAAGAGCAGAGATTAATTAACACCGAGTACATGATAAAAATAATAGTATTATTAATGGCTTAGCTGCTAACTGGTAAGTTGGGTTTCAACTTTTCATAACAAAACAAACTGTGGAATGAGCTATAAAAATACAAGGATTTAAACTGCACATGAAGTGTGGTTGAACCTGAATGCCATCAAAAATATTTCCCAATATTCCTGGTCCTAACTCCACTGACAGAGGCTGCAACATCAACATACGATTATAAGCGAGTATACAATCGACTCACTCTCAAGAAATTCTAAGTGCAACCTTTAGTGCAGTTAACAAAACAAAAGAAACAATAATATCACCTTGTGTGTCCGCAGAACAGGATCATTCACCGTCAGGCCAGCCGTTTCTTCGTAAACTGCAATAAGAACATAAATAAAATTTCTCATCAATTTTGAAACTCATTCCTGCCAAGGACCCTCACAATCGGCACGGGTAATTCTTCTTTTTTCTTACATTCTTTCTTTCCAAAAGTAAAAGAGCATGAACAAAAGGGAAGGTATAGCTGAAAGTTAATGTTAGTATTAATAAAACACCTTGGATTGTCGCAGAGTCTCCTTCCAACCGAATAATTTCACCAATCAGATTATCATGTCCAACACGAACTAATTCATACATGGCAGCACCAGCCATTCCATCTGCAACGACGACTGGTCCTGAGACCTGCATATTATAGTTGAAGTGGAGAAACAAGAAAAAATAAGTAAGACATAATACATTATACTTGCAAACTCTGTAGGTCAGTGGTCAATCAGAAAAAGCAATTCAAGTTGATTGAAAAAGAATATGAACATAATAATTAAGCACCATAATCTTTTTCCCTCTTGTCCTGGAAAAAGCAAAAATGAATATCTAGCAATTTCTTGTAATAGGAAATTAGTTACATATCCACATGATAAATAGAAAAAAATAAAGTCACTTTCTCATTTTGTATTCTCATGGAATTCAAATAGCAGGTTTCTTCAATCAACTGCAGAGTGGCAAATTATGACAGCATTACTGTAAAAAAACAGCAAACATGGCCATCGATTGTACCAAATGCAATGAAATTTACCCAACAATTTTGATTCTGATACAGGCTTCACACCCAAATCAAGTACATCAATATGGCTCAAATTGTGCAACAAAAGCAATTTAATGAAACAAATCACCAAATATACTGCCACTGTTGTATCAGAATCAACAACAGTTTAACAAAATAAACTGCAATTTAAAACCAAAATGCAACCTATTTTTATTATTACCATACCTCTGACCAAAAAAATAAAGAGAAAAGTTACACAGGACACCAAAATTAATAGTAATGAAAATTAAGAAATAAATTAAAAGGCAGTGAGAGCTTCAGATAACAACAAAAATTTTGAGAAAAGAAAGTGAGAAAATGTAGCCCAACTTAAACTACTATGCTACGTGTCAATTTGAATAACAAAAACACATAACACAAAGTATCGGACACTCATCTAAATTGGCATCCAAATCAATTCAATATTATATAAGACTGATTATGCGTATAACACACACATAGCAAAAAAAAACTCAACAAAACTAACCCTTGAAAGACAGATCATAAATCTCAAATCACTATAATTAGCATTTAGAGGGAAAGAAAAGTAGATCAGGAATCACAAAAATAAAACAAATAACTGAATCAGTTCACCCCAAACTCTACTTAAAGAAAATAAAACAAACAGATCAAGTATGACAAAGCACATAAAAACATCTAAAATCAAGTACACGAAAGTAATTACACTAAATTGAACTCTAAAAAAGCAGATCATCCCATACAAATGCTCAAAACATATCCAGTTAATCTCAATCCAACGTTCAAATTGAGGTTGGAAATGTAAGAAACGATAGAATGAGGAGAATTCACCTTGCGAACATAACCATATTCGCTCTCTTTCTCTGAATCCTCAAATGTGGTCAATCTGGCTCCGTAAACTGCCGGCATTTTTCCTTCTTTATTAAACGAAATTTAACAAAACTAAAATAAATCCAATCGAATCTCGATGGACTTCTAAATTTTCAAGATCTGATCAACAGAGTAAAATCGAATCGATTTTAGTAGATACAAATAAATAAATTATCGATCAAAACCCTAGGGTTTCAATCGAGAGAAAAACTCAGTGACGCAAGGCAACCACTCAGAGAGAAGGAAGGCAAGAAAGAGAGTCAGAGAGCAAGAGAGGAAGTGAACGTGAATGATGAGATTTGTGATGATTAATAGCAAAATTAAATTTATTTTAAGCATTTACTAGAATTGGTGCACATTGAGAAACAGCTTTTGTCAAGTAAAAAGTAAAAAAGATAATTCTTTTCCATGTGATTTAATTTTATTTAATTATATCTTAGGTTTTTATGTAATTTCATTAATTATAGGTATGTAAAATATTTTACACATAAAAAAACTTTTTACTAAAATATTATAATCTTTAATATAATTTAAAATAATTAAAATTAATTAAGTAAAAAATTTTATATATAATATGAAATAAGTTTTTCACTTATGAAAATCTTTCCTTTCTTTTAATTTTTAATTTATGATTTATTAAATTAATAAACTAACTAATATAACAATATTATGAGAAATAAATAAATAAAAATTGTTAAATACTATATAAAAAATATTTTTTATGTTGAAAAAATTTGTTTTGTATGCATTGCATAATTAATGAATTTTAATATTTTTACCATATTACGGTAAAAAATATTTTTTGCAAGGTTATCTAAACAATTTAAAATATTTTCAATAATTTATTTTAATAATAAAAAATATTAGATATTTTAATAAAATATTTTATATAAAAAAGATTTTACTTCAACAAATTATTTTATTGGTACTAAATGGTAAGTAATATTTTTTATAATATGATGAATGTTAAAATTACATTACAATATTTTATAATGTAATATAACATTACAATGGCATCACTTCACATTCCTTTTGCAAATCAATATACTTGAAAAAGCTTTTTAGTTTTGCATTAAAATATCTATCATCTTTTTCTATCACCTTCTCTCTTTCCTTCAATTTCTCTTATCTCTTTTTCTAACTAATCAATCATTACTCAATCATTCTATCTCTAAAATCTAAATTTCAATGATTGATCACCATCGATCGTCATTGTCGTTCTTCCTTATCTTTTAATCGATTTAATTTTTTTTCTTAAACTCTATCTTTTTATCCTTTTTTCTCTTTTTTCTTTCAAAAACAAACTTAAATAAAACCACCAATTAGTGAAAAATGCTATTGTCAAAACCAATTTCTTCTTCCTCTCCTTTCCAATTTTTTTTTATCAATTCACTTTATAGGAAAGTGAGAAAAAAGGAAGAGAAAATGAGAAAATTATCGTTGAATAAGGGAAAAGGGAAAAGAAAAGAAAAGGAAAGTAAGAGAAAGAACAAACTTGTTGCCGACGAGGAAAATGAAGGGAGGATTTGGCCAAAAAAGAAACACGAAAAAAAAAAAGAATAGGAAAAGGAGGAAAAGATGGATAGATGACAATCGAGGTTAGTAGGTCTGGTGAGAGCGTACTTTAATTTTTTCATTCTCCATGGAATGTGGTGGGTAGAAATGTGGTTGATTATGTTAAGAAGGTTTTTGAGAAAGAAACAATTGAGGATGATTTATGTAGATCAATTATCACTTTGATTCAAAAAGTGAAAAATCCAAAACATATCTCCCAATTCAAACTAATTAGTCTTTCACTAGCGATCATTAACATTCTCATGAAAGTCATTACTAATAGATTGAAACCCTTTATGAGCTCTCTGATTTTCGAGGCACAATATAGCTTTATCCTTGGAAGACAAATTACAGATAACATAATTATAACATAAGTAATTGTCCGTTTTTTCATAAAGAAGTAGGGAAAAGTAAGGTGGATGATGATTAAGATTGATCTAGAAAAACATATGATCATTTTAGATGGGAGTTTATGAATGATACTTTTTATTTATGTTAAAATTCCTGCTGTTTTGATTAATATTTTGCTTAATAGTTAGAATTATAGCAAATCACAAATACTTTGGAATTACATGTCATCATATATATTTGTACCTTCTAAAGTTGTAAGACAAGGTGACCTATTATCTTTATACATTTTTGTATTGTGCATGGAACGGTTGGCACATGGGATTAACAATGCAATTGATCAAGACTCAAGGAAATCCATCAAGCTAGGTAGGTAAGGTCCTTTTTTAACTCACCTATTTTTTGCTGATAATTTAGTACTATTTGCAAAAGCCTCAATATCTTAAATGGAGGTGATACAAGGAGTATTAGAAGATTTTTGTGTTTGTTTTGGAGAAAAATATGAGTATACAGAAGTCCTCATTTTATTACTCTAGAAATGTTTCTAAAGAGACTATTAATAACTTAATACAATGCTTGGGCTTTTCATGTTCAGAAGATTTTTGGGAACTATCTAAGGGTGCCACTAATCCATGGTCAAACAAGAATCAATTCTTTTCTTTATTTAGAAGTGAAAGTCCATAACTGTTTGTTTACTTGGAAAGCATCCACACTTTTGTTTACAGGTAGACTTACTTGAGTTAAACCTATTTTATCTAACATACCTTATTATATAATCCAAACAATTTCAATATTTGTCAATATTTGCAAGAAAATTGAGGCCTGTTGCAAAAATTATCTATGGGGTGGTGAGTCAAACAATCGTAAAATTTATCTTCTAAAGTGATAGGAGGTTTGTAAGCCTAAAGAGGAAGGTGGCTTGGGAATACGTTGTTTGAAGACCATGTGTAACACCCTGATTTTTTATATGGCCTAAATGTGATGTTGGCTTAGTGGTTTCACAAGTTTATGCTTTGATATTGAGTATTCTTGATGAATTTAGGTGAAAATGACAATTGTGGCACTTAAAGCACAAAACTTTGAGACTTAGCCAAAATCTTGAGGAATAGATGATAAATCCTGAATTTTGAAGATTAGATTGAGATTTGATTGTGCGTTTGAGTATATGAATGAGAATTATAAATTAAGATAATCATTTCGAAGTATGGCTAAAAAGGGACATGATTTTAGGGTGTTAAGTTCATATTTTTGGAAGTTTGGGTGCAAGAAAAGGTGTAATCTGGGCAAAATGTATTGATACATTCTTAGAAAGATGAACATGTATTGATACATTTGAAGTAGGGAGCACTCAAGACCATTCTGCCCAAAATGTATCGATACATTCATTTGAAATTAAGGTAGATGCATCGATACATCAGAGAAAAAAGGCAAAAATAAAAAGGGGTTTTGGGGTCATTCCACCTTATCTCTCTCTCAGCTCTTTCTCTCATTCTCTCTCTACCCTCTTCAAACCCTAAGCCACCAAATCCCATTTGGAGTGCATTTTAGCTAGATCAAAGCTTGGGAAACCATTTAGAGGTAAAATTACGCATTTTTACTAATTGGTTTTAGATTTAATTGGTTAATAACCTTGAATCTAAATATTTTCAAACTTGGCCAAACTCTCTCTTTTTGAGTTTATTGGAGATTTGGAGCCTAGATTTGGGTAACCCAGCTTTTAAGGTAAAGGTTTAGCTCATTTGTTGGAAGATTGAGCTTATATATTGAATTTGGGTATTTTTGAAAACTTGGGATATTTTTAAAAAGTTAGGAAATAATTATGATTTTGATGCTTTGATGTGTCTAAGGGGAGAATAAAGGCTATTGATGCGCTTGTGAGCTGGAGGACGGCTGGGGGCTAAAGGTTGAGCTTGATTGTGGTGTGTCTCTGATTGTCAAGGTGAGTGAGATTTAATTAAGTGCATGTGATGCATTTCGCATAACGTATGTGCTGCCATGGTACTAAGATAAATGATGCATGCCTAGGCAGATGAACCTAGGCTAGAAAACTATATGTGTGTGTGTATGTGTGTGTGTGTGTGTGTGTGTGTGTGTGTGTAAGGTATGCCTAGATAAGAATGCCTAGGTTAAAGAATCAATATGTATGCATATACCTATGTGTATGAGTATATATATTCTTGCCTAGAGGTATGTGCTTAGGCTAGAGAATGAATATAATTGTGTGCCTAGATGTGAATGCCTAGACTAACTAGTTATTTGAAAAAGGAAATTTGTGTTTATATGAATTATGGTGAGCCACATGGTGGCATTGTGTTGGAACGCATGGTATATGGGACCCAAAGCATGAGGCCTACACATGGTGCGATATGAATTATGAATTAAGGACTATGCGAAATTATGATGAATGGATTGCCCAATTAGGCATATGGGCACAGTGTGTGATTGGGATAATGGCACAGCAATTGAGATGATATCAGTTATGTGAAGTCGAAAGGCCATGATTATTTGTGGAAATGATATATGCATGAATGCCCATGTATTTGTGATTGATTTGAGCATACGTATAAGGCTATTAAGCGACGATTGATTCGATTAAATACAATTAATACCCATGTGGAGTTAAAAGCATGAGGGCCTATAGATTGATTATGTTTTGTTTGATGATGCCTTAGAGATTTGAAGGCATTTAGAATTATATTGTGGTTAATGATGATTGAAGCCCAATGAATTTGAATACGATTTGATGTGGACACATGTAATGCTACAAGCATAATGGCTTGATTTGTGGTTATGTGTTTCGTTTGAGAAATGAATTTCGAACGTTGATTTGATTTAAGGTTGAGTGGAGTCTGATACCCTGTGACTACGTTCGTGCCTTAAGGATGGTGTTAAGTAGGGGCAGTGGTTGATATCTCGCCTGTGATTCCCACTTATAGTGTACGATGCCATCATTGGGAGATTACTCTAGATGGTGATTGTGATGCCACCTATGTGAGATTACTTCGGGTGATGTCGATGTCAGGAGTTTACTCCGGTTAATGAATCAAATTCTCCACTAGTTGCTCTAGTGTTGTGTGTGATCTATTTTCTGCCCATTGCTTTGGCACATGCATGATTTGTTCTCCCCCCATTGCTTCAGCACATGCGTGATCTGTTCTCCACCTAGTGGCTTGACCCTACGCGTGATTTTTTTCTTCGCCGGTTGGTTATTGTGCATGATTGATAATGTCTAAGGCAAAACCACTCACTTGGTTTTATTTAAACCATGATAACATGCATAAGAAATGGCATGATTTGATTTGAAAATGAAATTGTGGTGACTGACTATGAATGGTATCTGATGAAAAGCTTCGAGATAAATAATTTATATGTGAATGATATTCGTGGTTGGGCTCAGCAACTAAGGTGTGCCTACGAAGCCTAGTTTGATGGTAATGGCTTTAAGGGTAAGCCTTGATTTGAAATGATTTGTTGCGAGGACATAGAACTTGGAAATTTGTGGATATGATACGCTGTTAATATGTGATCCGGTGAGTTTGACTGTGATGAATTGTGCATGTAGGATATTAAGATGATCCTTGCACATTTGAAGTATAGATGTTTGAATATGAATATATTATAGCTAGATAGGCCTATATGTATACTATATATATGTATAATATTATGCTATGATAGCATCCCTTCATTGAGTATTAGATGAATCACCCCTTTATTGTACCATTTGCAGATAAGAGAAGTTACGGGATTTCATGACAAGTGTTGTCAATTGAACGATTGCATAATTGGCATCCAATAGGTTTCCTTCCCAACATGTCACTCCACTGAGTTTATGTGGACCTTTCGCCTTCAAGTCTAATTAGATGTAAATATGTTACGCATGATGTGCCATTTGAATGGTATAAGGGTTGTTATGTATGAACTTAATTTGATGGCCAGTGTATGACCTTAAGTATAATTGTATGGATTGTGAGCCAAGGATAATGTAATATATTTGAAATTATTACGAATATTTGATTATAAATTCCTTGGCATTTGAGTTATATGGTTATGAACTTTGCGACTTGCTCGGGTTTAGTAGGCTTGCCTGCTAAGCTCGTGCACTGGTACAAACATTTGGATTTGGGTCGTGACACCATGAATGATGATTTCTTGTTGAAAATCTATTAGAAGATTGCAACCAATCCAAATGCACTATGGGTGAGGATTCTACGTGGTAAATACAACATAGGTGTCATGACCCAATTTCCAAGCCATGACCGGTGCATGGACCCAATGGACATAGCCCACTAGGCCCAGCAAGCCTGTCTATATGATTTGTTCATAGTTCCATCAAAAATTTGCTAAAGTTCTATTTCATAATTGCAATTCAAAATAATACTAACCGTTGCCATTTCATAGTGGCATTACCAATCAAATATACATAATTTGCCTAAAATATATATCTTAGTACTTTACATCACATTTATGTATTTACAACAAAATGATTCTGGGCTTCCAGTGGAGTGACCAGGATGAAGGTACGGCTATGAAATGCCAAGTTACCTACCAAGGATATGAATCTACGAGGACACCTCGACTTAGTTACCGACTGTCTCTTGATCTGAAAACATGAAGTTGAAAACGGTGAGTATAAACCCAGTGAGTGAACAAAGGAAGGGAACAAGCATGCAATAAGGAAGATTTAAAGAAATCATGATGCCTTTATCTTTAAAACAATGCAATTTAGTTTAGTTCTTATTAAAACCCCTCATTTAAACCCCCAATGAGTAAATCACTTGATGATAAAGAGTCTATGCTCCACGAAGGATTTGAAGAGTAAAAACTTTAATGACATTCAAGCAAATCAAGTCAAGTAAACGACGGGTCCTTGCTGCAGCGGAAAGGCATTCTCGTTGCAGCGTAGCTGCAGCGAGAATGAATTTTTGCTGCAGCGAAATTTGGCTCAAATTATCAACTGACCGAGGGTTTCTCAACTAGCCGAGGGTTTCTTACCAAACCTCCTCATTTCAAACTTAATTAATTAATTTCTTAATGTTGGAAGTTCATGCTCGACTATGGTACCATAGAAGTGGAAAATAGGGCAACAACTGAACAAGATAATATGCAACACAGAAAGTTTCTCGCTACAGCGAGAATCCATTCTCGCTATAGCGAAATTCAAGCAACAAAATAGAAAGTTTCTTGTTGCAACGAGAAGCTTCAGCAACTTGCTCGCTGCAGCGAGAATCCAACCAATGTAACCCTCCAAACCCCGAGACCTTTTCGTTGTAGCGAGAAACATGACACCAACAACAATTTTTCATTTTCTCAAGAAAAGGCCATTTAGCTGCAAGGACAAAATCAACTTGAACATGCTTAGAAATTTCCAAGGTTTAACATGCAAGATTCACATGTAATACAACTATATACCATACTCATAAACTTTTTATAGCACACGTATTTGTATATAAATATACATCATCATGCATACCATCCCACCATCATCAGTTCATGTGCACTCCCCACTCGCACATGATTGGGTCATCATCAGCTCATGTGCACTCCTACACGCACATGGCTAGGTCATCATCATCACACACAAAAAAGAACATCCAATGCATATTATACATATCATAATATTGTGATAACACATGAACCATTTATATGGCACATTTCCACAAGATAAAAATATTCACCAAGGGCTTGTTCCCTAAGTAGATTTTTAAAGAAAACTTGGATAAAATCATTTAAATGTTTTGTGCAAATACATTCACATTCCCAAAACAATTTTGAAATGCAAGTTTGCTCACAGGGATTGGTTAAATCTCTACTCACTCCAACTTCCTCTATTGGTCCGAATGGGGTGATGGGGCTTCGTTGGAACCTATAATCACTTTAGCATCATCACCATCAACCCAACTTGGCATTAATACTATTCTAAAGCTATTTTCTAAGTTAAGTTCTACTAGTCATTCTTACTAGCTCTTAACTACTATTAAATGGCTATCATTTGCACCACTCTATTCACAGTAAAAATGATTAAACAATCTCAACAATAACACTCACAAATCAAGTTACTAAACATTATCAACAACTAAAAATAAATTTTAGTTCACTTCTCACCTTCGTAGCTTTGTAAATTTGAAATTCCTTTCAATAATTCTCCAAACTATTATAAAAGCTCCCTCGTTCTCTCTCTAAACACCTAGCTAATGAGAGAAAGTATGGGAGTAAGATTTTTTAGGGGTTTTAAAGTGAAAGAGTGAAAGAGCACAAAGGTTCTATGAAAGGGTAAGCATGAAAAGTGGAGCTAACTTGAGAGAGTTATGGAAGCTTGAAGAGAACTCCTATGGAAGATGAAGAAACGTAAGAAGGAAGAAGAAGAAGCTACTGAAAATGTGAGAAGAAGCTACTAGAAGATGATATTTATAGCTCATGCTTATCCAACTCCACTTAAATTATGAAAATGTCCTTAACTAGTTAGCTTGTTCTCCTGCAATCCTTTATGCTATCTTTTTACTCTTTTGACACTGGGACAAGGTCCCCAATGGTCTAAAAATACTCTGATTTATGAAAAATCAAAATTTTGACCAGAGATGAAAACTGATCATTTTGCCCCTACTTTGGAAGTCATCATTATTTTTATTTTCTTCATCATTTTACCCTTATTTTCATCATTCATCTATGCTTTAGGCTTACTTAGGCTTTAATGGTGTTCGAAAGTCTACTTCTAAGGGCTTACTAGGGAAATGACGAGATTACCCCTAGCCCGTGTTATTACGTCTATGCCTAATTACGAGCTTATAGAGATCGAGGTCTCACAATAGGATCCCACTTAAAACCAGATAGTATTGATTGAGCCGGTTCTTCTTCTCTTTGGACTTAAATAAGTATACTATGGCAAACCTTTCAAAAAAAATATCAAATGGGCAATTAGAGATGGTCAAGTTACATAGTTTTGGATGGATATCTAACTAGGAGAACGACCTTTAATTAAAGGAGCCCGAATGATGGGTAACTTTATTATGATAATAGTACGGTTCGTGTCCTTACTTTTCCTAATGGAAATTGGGATTTTAAGTGTCTCAATACATTGTTAATTGATGAAGAGAGAAACATTCTTATGAAGGCCATGCCACCTGTGTTTTTTGACAGAATAGATGATTTATATTGGGCACATTCTTCATCTGGTTTATTTTCTGTTTCATTGGCTTACAATTGTATGTAGGAGATCACGGAGACTCATGATACAACACTAGGGGGAACATGGGGAACATGGCTTAGCGCTGAAAAAAGACCACAACGTATATGCGCCTTCTTGTACCGGTGTTTGCAATAGTGCTTGCTTACCAACAAGGAACAGAGCTAGTGCCATATATCAAATGACCCTAGTTATGTTCAATCCTGACAGGAGGAAGAATCTATTTTGCATACCTTGCATGATTGCCCATTTGCTAGTGCTTTTCGATTTCGATTTTTACCGTAAGGATATCAAGAACGTTTCTTTGGATCAAATTTTAATTGATTGGCTTTCGTACAATTTGTCTCATTGTAAATTAGTGATGAATGATAATATTTGGAACAAGCTACTAGTACCTATGGAAATGGAGAAATTCTTTTATATTTGAAGGAAAACAGGTTGCAATAAAGAGACAATTAAATGTTATCCTAAGTTTTTTTTTTAGTTATTAATAATGCTTGTTGTAAAATTGGGAATGGCATTGAAGCACTTGAAAATAGAAAAAAGGAGATTTTGGTTGGCTAGGTATCTTCTTCATCTGGTTGGTTAGCCTTAAATTCTGATGGAGCATTTAGAAAGTTAGTTGGCATGTCAACAGTTGGCAGTGTGTTTCATGATTCTAATGGCAACTAGCATGGTGGTTCTTCTATCAAACTTGGAAGGTGTACGACATACCAAGTTGAGTTATGGGGTGTTTACCGAGGCCTTAGTTTAGCTTGGGAATTGGGAAATCATAAAATTAAGCTTCAATTAGATAGTAAATTAGTAGTGCAAGCCATCACTTCCTCCAATGGTCATCCATGTTCTAACTTGGATCTAATTGAGACTATTTAGCAATTACTCCAACATCGATGGGAAGTTAGAACACGACACATATTTAGAGAAAGAAATACTTTAGCCAACTGCTTGGCTAATAAAGGCTTTGATATGGAAGAGAATTATGAATTTTATGACATTCCTCCTTTAAACACCAAAAATCTTCTCATGAGTGATATCTTGGGAATAAATTTCCCTCAATTAATTAGAATCTAATAAAGTTCATTCCCCCCCACCCTACCCAAAATGTAAAACTTATATACTTAATTAATTAACTAATTTAATACTGCTTTAAGGTAATTAAGTAATTAGTTAATTAAAATAGCTACTTAACTAAATTAATTAATTTAATTATAAAATTAATTTTAATTAATTACTTTAATATAAAAATATGTAAGTGTATTAAACTTGTATGTCCGTACATAAGGGTAATTTGAGAAATTAACATAAGATTCCCAGTAAAGTATTTGTAAACCAAATGTTGTAATGTAATCTTCCTAGTATTTTAATTAGTACTTTTCATATATATTAAATGCTATAATGTTATCTTCTCAACAATTACATTCTCAATAATCAAATTACATTGTAAGGCACCAAATGATAACTTAGTTCTTTTCATATTAATATTTGTTTATTTATTTTCATTAATGTATAAATCAAATTACTTGTTAGAGTGTGAATTCTCATATGTTTGCATATATATATATATATATATATATATATATATATATATTATAAATTGTGTGACTCGTTCAGATTGAATGACATTTCATGGGATCCACATGATTAGTGTGCTTAGCTACATTTTTTGATCATATCGAGATCAAAATGTTGGGTCAACTTTGAGTAGACACATCATTATCTAAAATCAATTGATTGACGAATCATTTTAGTTGGAAACAACTTTTAATACATACCATGTGTTTATGGGTCGGGTTAGGTTAAACTTCTCAATGCCTTTGACTCTCAATGTCAACAGGAGCCAAGATTCGATTCAAGCTTGAGTTTAATCTGACCCATCCAATCAAGTTAGGTATAGTATTAAAATATTAAAGAAATTATATTGATTATTAATGTAATAATGTTCTGGGTTGAGCAGGATCTATGCCTTATAAGTATGGGTGTTACATACCCCATCAGATTAGTCTCTTAAGGAGAAGATAATAATCCTATGACAAAGTGGTTTCATAGCAACCCAATCTTAACCCAATTCACGCCAAGCACCTCCAAAGAAAGGCCCAAGGTCATCGTTGGATTGAGTGGAGGAGAATGTCACATCGAGTATTTAAAAAAAAAGTAGGCATGGTGCTTAATCTTACATCGAGCAAGTAGAGATCTTGAAAGGCTTATAAGTGAGGGCGTTGAACATCCAGTCAAATTAACTTTTAGAATAAAGTAATGATCTTGTGACATAATGTGCCAATTTAGTTAATATAGGATCTAATTCTATCAATTTGATAAACAAATTTGGTCATGAAATTTCAATTCCATTAATAGTTTTATTGGTAGCATCCGAAAAAATTTTGGTCTATAATAGTGTGTAGTACACACAATGGCAAAGCCAAGGTGCTGGCAGCTGTCACCTTTTAGTTTTTCAATTTTTAATTTTTTTATTATAATTTATATGTATAAAATTTTAAATATATAGATCTAGTAATGGAGCTAGGATTTTGTGTTTGGGGGCGAAGAGTCGAAAATAATGCCTATACAATAGTCAAATTAGAAGTTTAATGTTTGACAAAAATATAAAGAAAATTCAATGAAAAAAGTTCATATGAAAATTATACAAACAAATCTTGAAAATTATTCAATGGAATCAATCTTAATAAATTATTTTAAAAAAATTAACTTGTATAATCATAAATAATTTAATAAAGACAATAATCCCAATTTCTAGATAAACTTAACAACAAACAAAAACTAACAAATATAATAACAAAAATATAAATGAGAAGCAATCGCCTAAAAAATATTAAGACTATCAATAAACAATTCAATGAGGAAGCAATTTTAAATAAAAAACTTAATTATTCACAAGAACCTAAGAAAAAAACACACAAAGAATTTGTAGGAAAGCACTTAAGTAATCCCTAAATAAATAAATAATAACTAACTTTAGGTGCTTGATCAAATCCCTATTTTGTTACTTTCAACAAAAAATTGACTAAAATGGTAAATTCTAAATCAAAATCACAAATAAAAATGATTAAATAAAAAATTTAAAGTTAAAAATATTAAAAATAAAATAAATAAATAAACTAAACTTATTGAGTATTATGATATGAAAATTGAGCTACTAACTAAAGGTTTTCTGCACAAAGAATGCTGGTAAATAAAAAAATATAAAAAATATATTTTTTTATTTGTAAAATATTTCGTAAAAAAAAAGAAAATAAGAAATGATGGTTGTAAAGTTGTGGAGAAGTGTGATTTGAGAATAATTTTATTACAATAGTTTTTATTTTAGTTTTATAAAAGTTAATTGTTGAAATAATTATTCTGGACATTTCATCAAATAAAAAATTATTATTAAGATAAATTATAAAATTTCAAAAAAATAAAAATATATTAAAAAAACTTTAAAAGTTTTGTAAAGGTAAAATTATAAGATTTNAAATTAAAATTTTTAAAAAATAAAATATATTAGAAAAATTTTAAACATTTTGTAAAAGTAAAATTATAAAATTTTAAAAAATAAAAATAAATTACAAAATTTTTAAAATTAGTGGAGACGGGAGCCTCACTAGCCCCCCTTCCCTCCGACTTTATATAGATCAATGACTTTATATAATTACTCTTTAGTTATCTTTTATGCAAAATTAGAAGTTCGTCGTTGAGTACACATACTTTTTGGTTGTGCAAATTGAGATATGATATATTTTGTTATTGAAACTTATTTTAAATATTGACACTGAAATTTTTTAAATTCTACAAATAAATTTAAAAAGCTATCACATTCTCTTAGATCATAATAATTAAAAAGATAAATAAATTAAACATAATTAATAAATATACATTTAGCAATCCATAAATTTACTTTGTAGAGCTTTTGACTCCACCGTGATATATAAAATGTCCTTTCCTCTTTGCCTCAAAAATATTGTCCTGGTGCGAGGAAGCGTTGTGTGTGCCACCGCTTGCCACGCCGCGTCTGTGGGAAGGGAACAAATCAAGCCAACCCCGTCCCACCTTCCTGCGTCGATCTTGACTGGGGGCTAGATTTCAACCTTGCATGCCCTCTCACCAAGGGGTTAATTAATATTATTAATTAATCCTTCATTATAAAAAAACAAATAAAAATTAATGCAAGATCTACTACAGAATAATAAAATCAGGAGGAATCCATAAAACAAGTGGATAAATCAGAAAGTTGTATTTATGTGGGTACGGACAAGGCAAAGTCAAAATTGAATGTGCACGGTAGTTTCCCAAAGGTAGAGCCGAGCCCCGTGTGTCACATCTTATCTTGGATGTATCCTATTGCTGTATTTTGTCATTTCCTCCTTTACTCTCATTCAATTTTTATTGCCCCTTTTATCCAACGCTCCCGACTTTTCGCGGTGTTGAAAATTTTTTCAGGAACTGATATATATATATATATATATATATAATATTATTTATTATTTAAATTAAAATATTTAAATTTTTAATGTTTTTATGGAATGGAAAAGAGTATATAAAAAATGAAAGAAATTATAGCGGCTAAAATAATAATACAGGACTATGATTTAATGAGTAAATTGGATCCGTTTCATAATCAGAAAATAATTTGTCAAAATTATTTTCTTGCTTAAAATATATTATAGAAAAATTTAATGTTTGTTGTTATTTGGATAAATTGTCGAAAATATTTTTTTGTTGTTTGAATCATTTTGTTAGAAAATATTTTGCACTATGTTTCCCAAAACATTTAACTACATATTTGTAATGAAAATAAACTCAAATTTTTCATTAATTTTCTATCTCATCACTTTTTTACCTAATATTATAAAATTATCAATATTCATCAACTGTGTAAAATATTCAAAACCTATAAAGTGTATTCATCAAATGATGATCATTGAAATATTTTTTATTATAATTATTAGTAAGATTTATTCAATTTATAAATAAAAATTTTAATTGCATTGAATAATTTCATTATTTTTCTCCTTAACTGTAATAGTATTTTTTTTATAACTACGCAATTTTTTATTGCTAAATGTCAAGGTTATAAAAAACCTTGGTCTTTAAAATTACAGTGAAAAGATAATTACAAAAGAAATAAATAAAAACTACCTAAGATAACGCTTAAGTTCATGTAATCCGAATGTGGGATGTTTGAATTGTAAATCAATTATAAAGAAGCATTCCGCCTCTGCATAAAGTATAGATGTTGGGGTAAATAGCAAAGCCTTAGCTAGGAGCACTTTTTTTTTCCTGACCAAACGTATCAAACAAAGATCCATGCACCTAAACCATACAAAATAACACCACCTGGACACATTAATACCTTACCCAATCCATACAAGTCCAACACTATTACAGAAAGAATTCCACATGGACTAAACTCCTTCCTGTGTCCATCTCATTCAACTTCAAGAGTCTTATCCCACTCAACATCCCCATCAAACTAGGATTCCTTTGCAAGGTAAAACTCTTCCTATTAACCAACTAGCGTAAAACCAAACTCCATCATACATACACCTTGATTTATCTCAAACACTTGTAGGAAATCGACCTCTCTTAAAACACCTTCCTTAGCTAAAATATCAGCCTCACAATTCCCCTCCCTATTTATGTGTGATCTTCCAGCATACTACTTCCCTTTGCATATTCGTTATTTGCAGAAAATACTGTCTGAATCTCCATGATGCTTCTCGAAGGTTATGGATCTATCTCATTGCATTCAACGAATCACTTTCCACCCAAAGATTTACATGGTTTCCCATGAGTCCCAGGAAACTTTGAAAAGCTTCCTTTATGGCTAGAATTTCCGTTATACACGAATCTCCTGCTCCAATAGCCTTCGAAAATTTTAACAGAATATAACCATCCTTATCTCCCAAAATCCCTCCTATTCCAGTTGGTCCCGGATTACCTTAAGTCACTCCATCCACATTAAATTTAATTCACCCATCTTGTGGCGCTTCCCATTCAACCTTCTGTCTTCGTACTCTCCCTTATCGTGGCAATGAAACAAATGAAGGACACCTAAGTATATCTTCCACTTTTCCATTAATCTCTAGCCATTTAGCTTACCCCATAAAGCTAATTGTAATTTAATTAAATCAAATAACTGCCCCACTTCCCATTTCTTCCCATTAAACACAATTTCATTATGGAAAAGCCATATAGACCAAGTGATTACATAAAAGGCTAAGAACCATAGCTTTGATTTATAATTGCAACAAGGCTTATCCCATGCTAAAAAAAAAACTTTTCTAGAATTTTCATGCATCACCCAACATACGTTCCACTCCGAAAACCACATGCCCCAAACTTTCCATACCTCTTCACATGTAAAAAATAAATGTTGGACAAACTCAATTTCCTTTTTACATATCACGCACATTGCTTGATCCTTGTTTATTAAATTTCTTTTAACTAACTCCTTTTTCACAGCCACACATTCCCACATAACTTGTCACGCAAATCCTTCCACCTTATATGGGGCTATCTTAACCCAAATTATCTTCCACAAATCTCTATTTTCTGAACAATGACTTTTGGCTAATTTGTAAAAAGATTTAGATGAGTACTTGTTGACTCTATATATTTTTTTATGATAGCAAAACATTCCTCATTCATTAATATCTAACTTCACTATATAAGTGTGCAAGAAAAAGTTAATTCACTCAATGAAATCAGTGTTTAAAGACAAGATCATATAATAGATAGGTTAATCAGTCAGAGTGAGAAAGATGACAAGGATTAGTGAAGACAGAGCTTTTGTAACTGGTTAACAAGAAGCCTTAACTAGTTAAGGCATGACTGGGTGACAAGTTGAAGCAAAACAGAAAAATCTTAATTAGTTAAGTAATTAGTTAGCACTAGGCTTAACTAATTAAGAAGGGGACAAAGGAAAACAAAAGTGTGCTAATCGGTTAAGGCATCGGGTTAATCGATTAGAGCACAAGACTTGAAGAACCTTCAAGTGCCAAAATTCAAATTTGAAATAAGTCTAACTATTGAAAGAAGCCAAAATGGAGAAATTCAAATTTAGAAAATTTTCTAATTGATTAGAGATTGTGTTAATCGGTTAAGGTTGAAGGAAGTGAAGCTTTAATCAGTTAAGGGGAGAGTCAACCACCTAAAGGAAGTCTGTTGAGTAGAAAATCTTGAAGACAAAGATCTCTTAATCGGTTAGAGTCTCTTATAATTGATTAACATAGAGTACACAACAACAAAACAATACAAGGTAGGGAATCTGTAATTAGTTAAAGTTACTTATTACCAATTAGCCAAACTTTGTCTTCTCATTTGAATTTAAACACTAAAAGATAAAAATAATGGCTAGAATGGCATCAGAGTTGTCCTTAACGGCTAGAATCTGTCATGAATAGCAAAATTTGTGTCCCCAAGTATAAAAGGAATCTCTAGCGGGGAAAGAAGAGAGATTGAATGAGAAAAGAGCCATTTTGAGCAAAAAGCCAAATATCCTTCACTAAAAACATTTATTCTTCACTCTTATTCCAGAAAAAGTGTTTGAGCTTGCTTGTAATCTTTCCAGATTTGTAAAAACTTCTAGTTGTACTCTTTTTCTTCTTTTTCTTGGAAATTTAGAGCGTGGGAAGCACTTTAAAAGTCATTGTAAGGGATCAAAGCTTAAGTTAGAAATTCACCTTATAAAAAATTGGTGGAAGCTATTAATTTCATTAGTATGGTGAAGTTGGGTTGAAAATCCTTGATTGAGAGATCAAGGTAGTGGATGCAGGTTAAGGGGACCGAACCACTATAAATACTCTTGCATTGTCCACTTCTCTCTACCCTTCCTTACTTCTTGTCTTTTAGCTACTACAAGCTTTAAATCTTTCTCCCTTCAAATTATTAAAAGTTCTACAATTCAAAAAGGGCTGATCTTAAAATTTTTAGTGCTATTCACCTCCCTTTCTATCAATTTAACGGGACCAACAAGTGCTATCAGAGCTAAATCCTCAATTTAAAGCCTAACATCCTTCGGGGAGATCCATAAAAGTCTGTTGTTGCTAAGGGTCAATCCAAAAATAGACATTCTCTATTTGATAGATCAAATTATGCTTATAGGAGCATTAATATGTCTATATATATTAGAGCCTTTGATTATGAAATGTGGGATGTAATCATGGAAGGATCCTATGTTTCCACCTCACCTAGTTTTGTCACAGGTGAGAGAATGCCTAAGCCAAGAGTTGAGTGGACTGAAGCTAAAGTTGAAAAGGTCTAAAGTAATTTTAAAGCTATCAACACCTTTCATTGTGCACTAACCCCTATGGAATTCAACAAAATCTCTAGCTGTACTACAACCAAAGAGATTTGGGAAAAACTTAAAGTTTTTCATGAACGGGCTTCAAAAGTAAAGAAGTTCAAAATTACCTTACTCACCTATAATTATGAAATATTCAAAATGGAACCGAGTGAAGATATCTCTATCATGTTCGATAAGTTTACCAATATTACAAACAAGCTAAATCAACTTGGAAAAACCATCCCTGAATATAAGTTAGTAAAAAGATTACTTAGATGCCTCATAAATAGCTGAAAACCCAAAGTCACTACCATTTGAGAGGCTAGAGATCTCAATTTGGTCATACTTGATGAATTTGTAACTCACTCATCACATGAACTTGAAATGAAAGAAGAAGAAGAAAAGGAAGAAAAAACCAAAGAGAAAAAGAAAAATCTTGCACTCAATATTTGTACACTTAAGGAAGAACTTGAAGAATTGTCAAGTGATGATACTGAAGAATTAAGAATGATGGCTAGAAGGTTTAGAAAGCTGATGGGACAAAAAGGAAGAAGATTTAGGAGGAAAAATTACATGAAAGACCAAGGTTTCTCTTGGAAAAATAAGCACAAGGGTGATTTCAACAAAAATGATGAGATTAATTGCTTTGAATGTAAGAAACTAGGACATTTTAGATCTGAATGTTTAATGCTAAAGGAAAATCTTCAAAAATGATGAAGAAACAAAATAAAGCAATGGTGGTAGCAATATGGTTCGATAGTGACTCCTCAAGCTCAGAAGAAACAAAAGAAAAATTGAAAAAAAGAGTAAATTTTTGCTTGATGGAAAGAGAAGAAGAATTTGAGGTAACATCTAATTCTTGTGATATTTCTTGTAATGACTTACAAGATGAATATGATTACCTATATACTAAATTTGAAAAACTTGCTTTAAAATTTAAAACTATGAAAAAAAAAGCTGTAGCATTGAATAAAGAATTAGAAAAATTTAAGCATAAGTATAACTCTGTTTTTGATGAAAGGAATATGCTTCAAATTGAATTTGTATAGTTCAAAACTGATTTTGAATTCTTGAAGTTAGAATTGGAAAGCAAAAATTTAGAATTACAAAGAGCTGTTGATAAAAATATTGCACTTAAGGTCGAAATAGAAGAAAAATCAAAACTAAACTTAAAAAAATAAAGAAAAAGACTGAAAGAAATAGCAACCTTGGAAAGAAAATGAATGTCTTCTCATGTCATTATTATGTATGTGGTAAGAAAGTTCATATGTCCTATGATTGTTATCATAATGATAGAAATCTCCCTAGAACCAAGTTGGTTCGGGTTCTTAAGGGATCCCGTGTGATTGCTAACCCTCAATGACCCATCAAAGTATAGGTACCTTTAAAGAAAAATTGAAAATCTGCCTTGTAGGTTGAGCAAGGACAAAACGATCAATGCTTTTAAGCTCAACCAAAGGAAAAGCAACGTTGGTACTTGGACAGTAATTGCTCAAGACACAGGACCAGCAATGAGAACTTGTTTGCTAAACTTGATAGAAACAAAAGTGGTCGTGTTTACTTTAGTGATGACTCTAAAGGTATTATCCAATGAATTGGAACCATTGGTAACACATCTCAACACCAAATCAAGCATGTTTTATTTGTTAAAGGTTTAAAACATAATTTGCTAAGCATTAGTTAACTCTGTGATAGAGGTTTTAGAGTATGCTTTAATTCCCATGGATGTCAAGTGATTGATGTTAACACTAACAAAATAGCATTCATTGGCAAAAGAATTAAGAATATGTATGTTATTTTCTTGATGAAATTGAGTCTAGTGAATCTTGTCTTATTGCCAATGATGTATGTGATAGTTGGTTGTGGCATAGAAGACTAGGACATACTAGTATGCACACCATATCAAAACTCTTAAGAAAAGACTTAGTCGTTGGACTGCCAAAGATATCATTCGAAAATAACAAGGTTTGTGATGCATGCCAATTTAAGAAACAAGTTATAAGTTCATTTAAATCTAAGAAAGTCATATCAACTTCTAAGGCACTTGAACTATTACATGTTGACTTGCTTGGACTAGTTACTATTGCTAGTTTAGGAGGTAAGTCATATGAGTTTGTTATTGTGGATGATTACTCTAGATATACATGGGTATATTTTCTTGCTCATAAAGATGACGCATTGCCAACCTTTGTTAAACATTATGAAAGAGTTCAAAATGAAAAGTGCCTTACCATTGTTAATGTTAAGAGTGATCGTGGTGGTAAATTTAAAAGTGACAATTTTGAAATATTTTACAATGAAAATGGTTTTGATCATAATTTTTCTGCTCCTTGAACTCTACAACAAAATGGAGTTGTTGAAAGAAAGAATAGGGCTTTAAAAGAATGACTATGACAATGCTTTGTGAAAACAACTTCCCAAGATATTTTTAAACTGAAGCTGTGAACACTACAACTTACATTCTGAATAGAGTTTCTATTAAAGTCATGATTTTTAAAACCCTTTATGAGCTTTACAAAGGAAGAAAACCAAAGATTTCTCACTTAAGGAGTTTTGGATGCAAATGCTTTGTTTTGAATAATGGAAAACACACATTGGAAAAGTTTGATGCTAAGAGTGATGAGGCAATTTTCTTAGGTTATGAATTGAACTTTAAAGCATATAGAGTACTTAACAATAGAACTCTAGTTATAGAAGAGTCAATTCATATTATTTTTGATGAGACTAATGTTGCATAAAGGAAGATAGTGTTTGATGATGATAATGCAGATTACATTGAGAAGAAAATGGAGAAGATGAGCTTGGATGACAAAGAAAATGATGAAGAGAGCTCAAAGGAGAAAGATAATGAAGAACCACCATTAGAAGACTTGCAAAGAACTAAAGAATAACACAACGATCTTCCTAAAAGTTGGAGATTTATAAGGAATCATCCTCAAGAAGTAATCATTGGTGATCTTTGAAAGGTGTCAAAACCAGAAGGGGGTTAAGAAAGGCTTGTGAGTATCTAGCATTCAAAACACAAGTGGAACCAAAGAACTTTAAGGAAGCTGAAAAAGAAGAGAGTTGGATGATAACTATGCAAGAAAAGCTGGGCCAATTCGAAAGGAACAAGGTTTGGACCTAGTTCCAAGGCCAACAAACCACCTATGTTTTGGTACAAAATGGGTGTTCAAAAATAAGATGGATGAATTAGGAAATGTGGTAAGAAACAAGGCAAGGTTAGTTGCTAAAGGGTACAATCAAGAAAAAGGTATTGATTATGATGAAACCTTTGCCCCAATAACTAGATTAGAAGTTATTAGACTTTTACTTGACTATGCATGCTTTATGAACTTTAAATTATTTCAAATGGATGTTAAAAGTGCATTTCTTAATTGCTTCATACAAGAAGAAGTATATGTTGAACAACTCCATGGTTTTGAGGTCTTTGATAAAATTGATCAAGTGTATAAATTACATAAAGCTTTTTATGGATTGAAACAAGCTTTTAGAGCTTTGTATGAAAGATTTTCTAAAATTTTAATTGAAAAATCATATTGTAGAGAGAATGTAAATAATACTTTGTTCATTAAGGAAAATAAAACTGGTTTGATTGTAGTCCAAATATATGTTGATGATATTGTGTTTGGTGCTACTAATGAAAGATTATGTGAGAATTTTACTAAAGAAATGCAAGGAGAATTTGAAATAAGCATGATGGGAGAGCTAAGTTCTTCCTTGGTCTACAAATTAAGTAATGTGAGGATGGAATTGATAATTCTATTTTATAGAATTATTTTAGTCCAATTTTGTTATGAAATATTAACTAAGTCCTAAATTTTCAATTATAATTTACTTATTTTTAGTTATTTTTATAATTAGTTTATTTTTAAGTGAGTCATTTTAATTTTATGTTATTTCTTTTAATTTGGTTATTATTTATTAGTTTTTATATTTTGCGCAAAAACTAAAGGAATTGGGCTTAATTTTGAAAAGTATTGAGTTGAAAGACCTAGAAATCTGTTTACATATACTTTGGTATTTTGGTAATAACTTGTGCTACAAAACTTCAAATAATCCAATTCTTGAATCATTGGAAAGCTAAAAGATAGAGCTACAACTTTACCCAGTTATACTTTGAAGATAGAGAAAATCAAATTGGAAAATGGCTGGATGTACTGTGATGGGAATGGAAATTTGTAAAGACTGACAATTTATTTTTTGGGTCTCTCATTACACTTTTAAGCCCAATTAAACCATAGGTCAACTTAAGAAACTATAGGTTAAATATATTAGTATAAATAGGAAATTTTAAGAACTTTAAAGTAGACAACTTTTGGAGATTTAAGAAGCTAGAAGTTGAGGCTAAAAGTTGGAGATCAAGGCAACAAATATTTGTTTTGTTTTCTTCCTTGGCTTTTATTTTTCTTGTTACTCTCAATGGTTGAATTATATACAATGTTATTTGTTTTTGCGATTATGAGTAACTAATTTTCTTTTTTTAGGATTGCAATTGAACTCACATGTAATCTAAATTTTTAATCTCTTTCTTATTTATCTTTAATGGGATTTGAATTATTTATTTCAATTTATTCTTAATGCTTTTAATTGCTTGGCCACCAATTAAATTGATTTAGGAACCTAAACAAACTTGGGAAAGGGTGTTTAGAGTAGACTAAAATTGCGATAGCATATGATCATATTAATTGATTTGCGTATAGGATAGGGATATACCTATAGGCCATATGTAGTCAGATTAGAGCCTGAACTTAATGAGCCTATTTTAATTTCAATTCACATAGGAATATAGTGTTTTGGTTAAAGTATATATTTTTATAAGATGAGTCGGGAGACCCTTATAAATAATTTAGAACTCTAGGTTAGGAATTCAACCCATTGAAATAAGTTAAGGAAAAGTGGTAAGATTTAGATGAAGTGTGAGGGATATTGTAATCCTAGGCTTGATTGATTTGATATTTACTCAAGCTATTATTTTGATTTTTCTTGTTGGTTTAAATTTTAGTTAATTGGTTATAGTTAATCAATTAATTTTGAATGTTTGGATAAGATTAATTTGTTTTAATTTTAGTATTTAGTAAAATTTTAGATTAATTCTCTGTGGGATCAATATTCTGCTTACTTATATACTATCTATTCGATACGTATATTTGTGTAATAGAATTTTAACTGACAGGAATATTCATCAACCAAGAAAAATATACCAAAAAAATGCTAAAGAAATTTGGTGGGATGAATATGAAATCAATTGGAACTCTTATGAGTCCTTCAACAACGCTTGACGAAGATGATAAAGGAAAAGATATGGATCAAAAGCTCTATAGAGGTATGATTGGTTCACTTCTTTATCTAACTGCAAGTAGACCTGATATCTTATTTAGTGTTTGCTTATGTGCAAGATTCCAATCATGTCCCAAGAAATCACATTTGATTGCAATGAAAAAGATTTTTAGATATCTCTTGGATACCCAAGGTTTAGGTTTATGGTATCTAAAAGGTTCATCTTTTAATCTTTTTGGCAATTCCGATGCTGATTTTGCTAATAGCAAAATTAACCAGAAAAGCACTAATGGTACTTGTCAATTCATTAAAAACATGTTTGTGTCTTGGTTTTGCAAGAACAAAATTCTGTTGTTTTGTCAACTGTTGAAGCTGAATACATCTCACTAGGTAGTTATTGTGCACAAATACTATGGATTAGGCAATAACTAAATGATTTTGAAATGGCTATGCATAAAGTTCCCATATATTGTGACAATATGAGTGCCAAAAATATCTCTAAAAATCTTGTTCAACACTATAGAACAAAACACATAGAAATTAGACATCATTTGGTTAGAGATCATGTGCTTAAAGAAGATACTGAAGTAGATTTTGTAGACACCTTGCATCAATTAGTTGATATTTTCACTAAACTATTAAGTGAAGAACAATTCTGTAGAATAAGGAGGGATTCAAAAGTGATTGATGCTAATGAAGTCTAAACTGCACTAAATTGATCATGTCTTTGAAGATATATTGCATGATGATTATGTTCATTCTTTGATGTAATTGATTAGGAAATGGTTTGATTAGTTAAAGGGACTTTAGAAAAGAAATAAGAGTCGTATTAATTAGTTGGGACTCCTTTAATCAATTAAGAATCTCTGTCTTAAGTTAGCTAATATAAGTCAATGAATTCTTAATTAGTTAAAAGATTTTATACTAAGTTAATGAAAGTTAGATACCCTGAAAAGTTTTAAGTCAAAGACACAGTAATTAGTTAAGACATATCTAATTGATTGAAGCACTGCTACTAGTGAAAAATTATCGTGCACGAAAATTTGAAAAAAAAAATTGGGCCAGTGGTACGAGAAACCACCCACTCAAAACGTGGGGTAATTAGCTATTAAACTCTTCTTAAAGACTTTCTAAGTACTAAGAAAACCATTTTCCAAAAAATCAAAGTCCTAAAAACTTCCAATTTTTCTCTATCACTCTGAAACCCAATAAAACCTAAGTGCACTCCCTTAGAAATCACATGGCTAAAACCTCTCTCACGCACAAGATTGCTGATAAAGGAAAAAGGAAAAGAAAGGGTGATGATCCCCTATCTTTTCTTTCAAAGAAAAAAGGAAAACTCAAAATCCTTCAGTGGAGAAAAAGAGAGAAAGTAAAAAGAAAAGTACAATTAGAGAAAAGAACAGTTGCTACAGGACTCTCACGAGGAAAAGATACTAGTTCCACCTTTCGATTTAGAAATAAGTTACATGCTGATAGATTTAAGAAAATAGTGAATGCAATAGTTTCATGTGAAAAATTCTTTGATTGGCTTAGCTTTAATGAAGCACTTGCAGTAAAGAAAGATTTAGAGTGATATTTTTGATGAATTGAAATTGAAGAATCTGAGCACCTTTGGGGATAGAATGTTTGGCCCCTCACTAGTAAAAGAGTTTTACTCTAGCATTGTAGTGGATAGAATGGAATTAGTTAATCCGGAGGAATATATAGAAGATGGGCTGAATGTTTTCCTAAGTGGTAGAGAATTTTAGATTAGTGTTAAAGGCCTAGGAGATTTTGTAAAAATAGAGTTTAAAGTAAGAGAATTTAAGATGCTAGAAAAATATGATCTTAGCCATATTTAGGAAATAGTGACTGAAGGAAAAGAAAATTTTTCATCTAGAAACTATGCTAGAGATATCAAGAATGCACAACTCATAATCCAACATTATTTTATTGGTACCACATTGCATGGTAGGAGTAGTAGCTTCATGTATGTAAGTGCTTAAGACCTATGGTTGATGAAATCTGTGTTTAATGATATCCCATTAAATGTAAGCAAATATATGATTGAAAGAATCAAGAGAACATTATTTGGAGACAAGGTTAATTTGTCATATGGTAATATCATCTCAGCTCTTGTCAAGAAAAAGGGAATATGGAGTATAAGATTTCAAGTTGATTTAACAAAAAACAAAGATCAGGGAATCGTTTTAGGGAGTGTTTTAAATATGGGGTACAAGTTGGAAAGAAATGAGTGCATCAAGTCCATAAGAGGCATACCATTTCTTCTTGCCACTAAAACTCCTTCCACCCCTTACTCAAGAGTCAACCAACCTCTATTCCAAAGTGAAATGATATTCAATCTTCTCATGAGGATAGACAAAAAGTTGACAAACCAGCTTGAGAAGATAAGCAAAATTGAAGAAAAGCTACAACTCTTGAAGATATACTACTTCAAGAAAAAAGAACTAAAACCCCTACTTCAGAAAAGCAAGCAGCAACCACAAGTCTCTTTAGTGAAAGAATTGTTACATAGTAGTTTGAGGTCCTTGCATCTGTCCATAAAGGTGAAACTGGAAAAGAAAAACCTAAAACTAAAAATATGAATCAGAAATGGGATTCTAAAAAAGAAAAAGCTATGCAAGAAGAGAAGGAAAAAGGAAAGGAACCAACAGTAGGAAGAAATGAACAAAAGGAATAAACAGAGGTAAAACAAGAATCTAAAAAAGCAAAGATGAATGACTAAGAGTCACCAGTAGAAAAGGGGTACAACAATTCTCCCACAGAATCAAAAGAGATAGAGGTATATAAGTTCATCAATGAATTACTGAAAAAGGCTAAAGTTGATTAGCTAATAGAAAGAACTAAAATGGAACAAGTGTTAGGATGACCCTTGCAACCATACGAAGAGAACATGGGTCTCATTAGATCTAGATAAAGTAATATGACATGATGTGATGCATGGACATCACAAAAATAGATATAAGCAATTAACCATATTGAGGGGCACAAGCGAGTCTACATGGAGACAGGATTGCTAGATGGATTGGATTCATATACGATGAGGTAGCAATTGGCTTTGTGTTAGTTGAAGATGTTGGGATGAGCCCTACAGCCAATTAAGATTGGTTAAGGCTTGATTCCAATCATGCAACAATATCATTCATGTTGCATGATTAGAGGTTTTCTTTCATCAATAAGACGTTAATTATAATGGGTTATTATAATACCTCTTACTTTGATATGGTGATTAATAAAGCTTATCGAATGTCAATTAAGGCATAATAAGATATTTTGGGTACCAAGGAGACAAGAGGGGACAAGTGGAAAAAAAATTTTAGAATAAAATAATATTTTATTAATAAAATAATATTAAAATATTAATTTTTAATCGGATGTCGAATTTAGTCATGAAGAAGGATCACATGGTCAATCCTAGCGAGGGAGAAAAAGTATGTGTGAAACCTCGACCTCCATAGACTCGTAACTAGAAGTAAACGCGATGACACAAACCAAAGGTAATTTTATCATTTCTCATGGTGGGCTCCTAGAAGTGGGTTTTCTAGTATTATTAAGGCCTGATTAGGCCTAACAAATAAATAAATGATGTTAATGGTGGTGAAATAAATGAAGGAAATAGAAATAATGGTGATTTTCAAGGTAGGGGCAAAATGGTCATTTTACATCTCGAATCAAAATTTTTAAGTTTTCGTGAACCAGAGTATTTCTAGACTATTATGGACTTTGTCTCAGTGTCAAAAGAGTAAAAAGATTGCATAAAAGATTGGAGGAAGACAAAGTTAACTTGTTAAGGGCATTTTCGTAATTTAAGTGAAGTTTGGATAAGCTTGAGCTATAAATATCATTTTCCAGCAGCTTCTTCTCATTTTTCCAGCAGCTTCCATCAGCTTCCAGCAACTTCTTCATTCTTGAAGCTTCCATGCCATTTTCTCCTTGTCCACTATGAAATCAAGTTTTCTTCACTTTCCTTTCCATGTTTTCTTTTCCTTTCTTCTCCAAACTTCTTGAGCATTAAATTTACAGCCTTTAACCCCAATTTTTAGCACACCTAAACCCTAGGAGGAAAAGAAAGAAAAAGCTTGATTTTGATGATTCAAGCAAGGAACGATAAGAATTCTTATTTTTGGCTTGAGTAGTCTTTGAAAATGAGTTAGTGACTTAGAGAAATGTCTTGTGGCACCAAAGATTGGCTTGATTGGAGAAAAATTGGTAACATGTAAGCCAATAAACCCCTGGGTACATGAAGGACTCAAAGTGGAAAAGGAAAACGGTAAGCTTAACATTATATTTTAAAGCCTACGGTTAGTTGAATATTGTGAGGAATTATGGTTGTTGAAAGGATCTATTTGCCTAAGCTATTTGAAAATTATTAAGATTGTATGGCATGTTGTTTGAAAGAAATGAAAAAGGAATATTGTGGAGGGAGGATTGAGAAACAAAGTATTGAAAGTTAGATAGATAACGATGCATGTAAACTAGGAAATAATCGAGTGAAAGTGAGAATGATTGTTGCTACCATATATGTGGATTATGTGTGGAAATATAAGATGGATTTGGGCAAAAATTATTTAGAAAGGTTGAAGTAGGCATGTGGCATCATAAATAAATTGCCGGTGATATAATCTAAGGAATTACATACGCAATGGATATAAGTAATTTTAGTAAAAATGTATTAAGATGTGAGTTAATTGAAGATGGTTTCATGATAAGATAAAAAATATAAATTTGAGTAAGGATTAATTGATTGAAGTGCTGCCCGTATACATATATAATTAAATATATTGAGTTCGTATTATTGTTAGGAAGTACAAAGATAAGGTTAGAGTACTGTGGTGGCATGCCGGAGTAAATGACGAGTGACCGGCTAGTGAAAATAGTTAGAGACACCTCCGATCAAATAGCGATGTAATATCCCACTATAGTAAAGTGAGTGAACTTGCATAAATTGTTTTGGGAGTAAGGCACATGTGGTTAATTGAGACATTTTAATTGTTTTTCTATAAAAATGCATGGGAAGAAGCCTTTAGTGAAATGTTTTTGTGAGGTGGAACATGATTGTGATGAATCTATGTACCTGTATGTGCGGAGTGGGCAGCGCACATGCCAGTTGAATGAAAATGTTGTGACAATTACAACCGTGCATGTGCGGAGTGGGCAGTGCACATGCCGACTATGATGTGTGTGTAGGCAGTGCACATTGGCTGAGTGAGGTGGTGGTATTCGTGTTTTTATATATATATATATATATATATATATATATATATAT
>NC_030855.1:6909772-6929223 GCF_000208745.1 Theobroma cacao | reverse complement strand
ATTGCAGTGAGAAACGTGCTGTCACGTTGCTACCTTGCTTGGGTTCTGATATAATTTTTTTTCACTCCTCTATCTTCACGATTGAGCATGGGTCTTTGCAACACTAAGAGTTTACTAATCAATGTTCGAAACAAGGGGTTTAAGAAAGAAATTAAACTAAATTGCATTGTTTTCAAAACAAGTGCATCATGATTTCTAAACATTCCTTGACGTTGCTTGTTCCCTTCCTATGTTCACTCACTAAGTTTATACTCACGTTTTTAAAATTCATGTTTTAGGTTTCCTGAGTTAAAGGTGATTGGATCCTAGGACAAGGTGCTCATCCCTATCCATTGCTCAGTAGCTTTAACGTGGCACTAAATGTTAGTAACTGTGCCCAGAGTCACTCTGCTGATAGTCAAGGTTTAATCATGTGCATATGAATACTTGTTGTGAAATACTAAGAATCATTTGTTAATCTATATATGAATATAATGGTTGATGATACCATTATAAATGCATGATTGGGTTTTATGAATTGTTTTCAAAGGAACGGTATTTGAACATTACAAATTTCGGATTCTAAAGGAATAGGGATTAATGTATAAGATCAATTTAGTAGGCTTGCTTAGGCTTAGTGGGCTAAGCCCATTGGGTCCTTGCACTGGTCATGGCCCGGGAATTGGGCTGTGACAATTATAAATCTAATTAGATGAAATCCATGAGATTAATATGCCTTGCGAGGGAACTGTAATGGGTTGTAATTATGAAATCCCTATGCATCAAAGCATAATCTCTAAATGTTCTAGGTCAATGTATTGTTGAGACTGGTACATTCTATGTCTCTTACTTGGGAATTAGGAAACCGATCTCATAGGTTGAAGTATAGAGATACTTGAAACTAGAATAGATGTGCTTGACTAAAAGAACAAGTTTACTAAACATGACCTGCCATGAGAAGTGCATTTAGTATTTCACTCAAGTGTCTTTGCGATACTTTTCATGTGTAAATATTCCTTAAACTTGAGACACTAGGTTGTCTTATTTGTGGAATGCTATGCTTTGATTTCATCCTTACGGGTGCCTAATAAAGGATGCCAACTACCAACACAGGATGCCAACACAAGATGCTTTCGAGTATAGCGTGAAGCATGTGAAGGCAAATGAGTGGTCAAGAAAGGAATCATCACCGCAAGTGAATTAAAGGACATATCCTAACAGTTCTTGGTTGATATTAGCTTGTTGAAGTCCTTGGCCAAGGTGATTTAAAGATTATGAAAAAGAGTTTCATAAGTCTCTATAAAGCCAATGATCAAACTTGAAGAATGAATATGGAGATAAAAAAGAGTAGACACTACACCATACTCTTATAATTTTCGTGATATATGATGAGGGAATGAATCACACTGATAAACTATACACTGAAAGGTTATCAAGGAACCTGTTGACTCTTCTAACAATTTGATGGCCATGATACATTGCCGATGCCAATTTTGGTCTATGGAATTGAATTAATTAATTTGGTAAAAATGATAATTCAATTCCATTGCCAACATGTTAAGAACTTAATGGTACAAACATAATAAGTTGCATTATGAATTAAATTAGAAGTGTGATGATTTAAGGTGGAATTAAATCATACACTAGGTTTTTAACTTCTAAAGACTTAATTAAAATAGTTTAATTAAGTATAAGGCCAATATTATAATTAGTTATAATATTAAAGCCTTAATTGCAAACAAATAAAGTAAATTTAATTTAATTTTAATTTACAATGACTTAGTTAAAAATGTTTAATTAAGTGTTCGGCCAATATGATAAAGGGTCATAATATTGAGGCCTTATTTGCAATTTAAGAAGTTAATTAACCTAGATATACATATCACATTCCAACTATTCCTCATAATACAAGTGAAATGCACAAGTTAGGTTTTTAAGTTGTTTGAAAACTAACAAAAAAGCCTAGCCCGCACACTTTCTTGCACACTTTCTTGAATGACTTGAAAAATAATTTTCCAACTTTGTGATTCGGCTAGGAGGAATGTGATTGTGTGGAGAGGACAAGTTGTTGTTCACCTTCCTAGCACAAAGGCATAGTTGAGAAAGCTCCCTTTTTGTGAAGGTTCAAGAGCAATCGTGTGTGCAACCGTTAGAGGTTAAACGCTTAGGTGGCTTGGGTTTTTTCTCCTTTTGTGGTGTACATGGGCTTGAGTAGAAACAAGAGTAATGTCATATCTTCTCTCAATCAAGAAGATTTGCCATCGTGATTACGACATCACTTGGCTAGGTAATATTTTTATTACTCCTCTTAAATTTTGTTCGTATTGAAACCACTAAAGTGATCCATGGGTGATGGCATTACATGGTACGTTTAAAAATTTTATATTCTGTTGCATATGATAATCGTTGTCTATAAGTTTCATGCCATTCCAGCAGTAGTATCAAAGCTTCTCTGGGCTTGTTTTAATACAAACCATGTCTCATTGTTTTTGATTCAATGTTTAATATTTTTATTACCCTCTTAAATTTTTAAAATCTATTTTGGAGTTGTTTCAATTTTCTAGACAAATTCAATTAGTGACTTTTAAATCTTAATTTTTGATATACTAATATGAGTTTTAGTATCGTGATTTGGCTAGATTAAGAAGTGCATAAGATGCACAAATTAAATTCACTAATCGGATTCAAGTTCATAATGTTTTGGTGCAGTTTAAGGGACAAAATGCGATTTTGTCCAGCAGTTGTTGTGGTTCGATTTTCAAAAGGCATCTAATGGCCTTAAAATATTCTGAAAAAATCATGGAAGCAATGCACTTTGGAATAGTTCCAAGAAAGATTGTAGACCAAAGGTGAATGGTGGTGCAGTGGCCACAAAATCATGGTTGAAACTATTGCTACCAGTAATTGTTTCAGGCCATGATTTTGACAAATTTTGACAACTTAAAAGGAGCCTAAGTTTGTGCAATTAGTTTCACTTATTTGCTTGAATTTTAAGTTTTGAAAAAGTTCAAATATTGCCAAAATTCAAAGTTTAAAAATTAAAGAATTTGCTTCCTAGGATTTTGGCATTGTCAATGCCACCTAAGAACCTGAAAACATGATTATGTCCAACAGACATAGGTCACAATTTTTGAATTTTCTGAGCAAATTATCTATGTCCAAAAATTATGAAAAATTAATATAGAAAGTCTCCATATGTTAGCTAACCATAAAAAAAATTGAGGATTAAATTCCCTAATTTGGAGCCAGTTTAAAGCATAGAACTATAAATGCACCATTGCTACCACCAACAGCAAAAAGTCACGATTTAAGGGTGATTTGACCACTCAACTTGCATCCAAAAATTGTGCAAATTTGATATAGAATAGTTCCATATGTTGGCTAACCAGAAAAAAATTTTGGAATTAAAATTCCCAAATTTAAGGCCCCATAAAAACTGAAAATGGTGACTGCACCAATGCTGCCTGCAGTTGACTAAAGCCACTGTTTTGGCATTGAGTACTTGCCTAAATTGCATCCTTAATTGGTGCAATTTAAATTACAAATTGGCTATTTGAATATTTATGGAAAAGTTACATAAAAGATAATTTTGACATAAATAGATTTAAAGAATTTGATTTCTTAAATAAAGGATGTCAAGATTTAATTTATGATACCCATAAATCATGGAATTTAATTCATAAAGTTATGAGAGTCAATAATATTCAAAAGCTGATTGGATAATTATGAAAGTAGTTCCATAAAGATAATAAATTAAGATATTTTGAATTAAGGAATTTGATTCTTTAAATTAAGGATACTTGAAACTTTTTTGTTGATACCAAAAATTAAAGAATTTGATTCCTAGAATTATGGAAGTCAATAAATGAAGGCAAGTATTTTATCATGAATAAATTTCCTTTAATTAAAGAAGGAAGTTTGAATAAGATACTAAGATTATGCTAAAGATTTTTTTTTTCTTAGATTGATCTAAATTACCTAATGAAGATGAGGTAATAAGAAACATGCAATCTTTAATTAAATTGAATCAGTAAAAAAGTTACTTAAAATGTTTAGGACAATAAATAAAAAATGTTTTAATTCATAATAAAATTTAATTCTAGTCCTAATAAGATTAGGAATGGATAAATTACTAATTTTGATTAATAATACTTACTAAATATGAAAGAAGTTTCCATATATAGAATTAAATGGTTACTTGAAAATTTAAAATTAAAAAAATTCAAATGTTGAAAATTGCTAATCTCAAATACCTCATATGATTAATGTGATTAACAATTTGAATAAGACATGTCTTTAAATTTTATTCATATTGATGAATATATGTGGATGATTATGGACTTAGACTCAATATGATTATGTTATGGTCGAATGTGTATTCTTGGTATTTTTTAAATAGGGCCTACGTGTCTTGCGTTATCTCTTTATCTCAGTTTGTAAAATTCTTTCCTTATCTTACTCCCCTCAAATATAACTCGAGGTTTCTTCATTCAAATGTAATTAGAATTAGGATAGATTAGGAATTGAATGTTGAAAAAATTAATGATGGAGATCCAAGAAGCCAAAAAAGACAAGGAGATGACAAGCAGATTTTAAAGATTCTTATATGTAATACCCTAGGTTTGACCAAGTTAGTTTTCTTTGATGGCTCAAGGAAAGTAGTATAGTTAAAATCCATAATCATCCAAAGAAGTTTGCATGTGATAGAGTTATTTATGCAATTTAATAAATGCAATGCAATGCTAAGTACTATGCATGTGATTGATTTATTTTATGAGATTTAATAAATGCTTTGTATGCAAAGATGAGACCTTAATAAAATTGAAAACAAAAATCCCTCATTATATATTGAGTGACATGCCACGTATGACCAAGTTGCCTTCCACCATAGAGCAAGATAACTTAGTTGCTCTTTTAATCAAAGACTTGTTAAGCACACTCAAGGTCACACTTTTACAATAGTATGTTTAAGTTATTGGTGGATTTTACTTAACTAGTTTCGTAAAATCCAGATGCTTGGAAACTTGATTATTATGGACACAAGAGGTTAAGGCTAGATGAAACATATATGATATGTTTAGGTAATGTGTTGTCACCTAGCTGATCTAGAAGTTGTATAGAGATGAAATTGGTAAGTTCAGTTATCTACCTAATCCACCTATCACGATTTGTTGGGCACTCTCAAGGCAATGACTAGATGGATGAGATCTTAGCCCATTAAAAGAATCCAAGTATAGATCTCTCGAGGTAATATGGAGGGTTATCATCTTGTAGAAAATAGTGAGAGAATTATTTAAAATTTTACAACCTTGTTTTAAATAGTTTATGCATGTTATTTATCAATTGCTTTATCTATTCAAACATGTTTATATACATTGCAAATGGCTAAAACAAAACTATCACTATGGTGCTTCTTGGAAGCAAATCAAACTCACTAGACCAAACCTTTTTGAAAGGTACCAAGACTTAAAAAATGTTTTCAAGCAAAAGGTTGTCTATCTATAGGAAGCTTTGCTATAAGCCCATGTTAAGGCAAATGGTGATAAAGCATGGGATGCCCATTAGAGTCATTAAGCCACAAATGTGATGTTGGCTACTATGACTAGAAAGCTTCAAAAGCAACATGCATGGCTTTGCAATCAAAAGAATTCTTCTATAATCAAGGTCATACATAAAGGTATGAGATAACATAGAGATTGTTTCTATGCGAGAAGTTAGAAGATAGTTCTATTGGAAGAAATATTTCAGGTTTGTAGGCTTTATGGTAAAGCTCGAGCAATGTGTTTATCATGAACTAAGTATCGACTACGTTCTATTATCTCTACCAAATACAATTCATAATTAGGAGTGAGCTTCCATCAGATGGAATTTACATTGCCTTAATTATGAATTAGGAAGACAACCACAATGAGGGCACTAACTTTGAAATGTTCTTAAACATCTTTATGATAAAGATGGACTTAGGAGGGACTAAAAATGTTTCCTTGACAGAGTTAAAGAAGATGCTTATAGAAGTTTCAACTTTGCTAAAGTTTATGATTAAGCAAAAGTTACTACTATTGTATTAACATCATAAGTATTTAACACTAGATGTTGAATGCGTTTAAGTAATGACATAAAGCACAAAATAATAGTAGTATGTCCATGCTCAATATAAATGTCAAGAAAACCGATTACATATTATCTCGATTATGGCATTTAAGTCTTGGTCATTGAAGTAAGAATTAGAGTATAAAGATACTTATTTCCTTTTGATTGGGAATCATAAAGAAGCTAGTAATTCTTATATACATGACCAAATCAATACAAAAGTGAATGACTTGGTATGTTCAAAAGGTCTTATAAATATAGATGTATACGAACCATTGAACATAAAATGTTATGGCAAATGTTTCTAATTCATTAAATTTACATAAGACTAAATTGAGATTTTATCTTGTATACTTAAAAAAATATAATTTGAATTCTTAAAGTGTTCAAAGAATTCAAATATAGATCATATTAGCTATATAGTATGAAGTACTCTTATTGAGATATGATCTTAGTGAAGATTACTCTTACTTATTAATTAATCATTCAAAAGATGACTGTAGATTAATGTGAGATGGAACTTTTTATGAATAGAACGTAAAGATGTTTGTTCAAAGGAGAAAGCAAATTCATATAGTGATATGATTTAGTCCATATCTCTCCAGTATATATGTGGCCAATTATATTATTCTAAACCAATATAATTCCAATCATACATTAAGATGTATGTATGTAACATCATTGAATATTCAAAAGAGTTCGAATATTACTCTCATACAGGATCTTGGATTTAGTGGGAGCATGATGACTCTAAGAAATGAGTGTTTTTTAATATTACATGGTTACATTGGAATCTAACTCTTAACATTTTGCATAGACATGCATAATCATATGTATGAGAACTCCATGAATTTAGTAGTATTATTATTCATATGAGATGAATCTACTAAATATGTTTTTCGTTGGAGTTATACATTTTGTTCTATTAAATGGGATCTAAAAGGTTAGATTTAATAGAATGTACAAGTGTTCTTATCTCATACACATGAGAAGGTTAGTAGGAGTGAATACAATTCTTTGGTGACACAATTACATGGGATGCAATATGTGTACAAATAAAGTGCCAAAATTTAAAAAGGGTAGATGGCACAATGAAAACTGATAAATGCATATGATGCATATAACGTCATTTACTTGAAATGGTTCCAAAGAAAGAAAGAGGACTATGTACATGTATATAATCAAAGTCATATATAACTTATTGAAGGCCCAAATAAGAGGAAATTTAGATCATTAGATCACGAAAGTAATATGGGGTTCTAAACATTGTGAATGTAACAATGAAGCTATACTAAGAAAACTTGGGTTTCATTAGATCTAGATAAAGTAATATGACATAATGTGATGCATGGACATCACAAAGATAGATATAAGCAATTAACCACATTAAGGGGCATAAGCGAGTCTATATGGAGATAGGATTGCTAGATGGATTGGATTCATATACGATGAGGTAGCAATTAGCTTTGTGTTAGTTAGAGATGTTAGGATAAGCCCTACAGCCAATTAAGATTGGTTAATTCTTGATTCCAATCATGCAACAATATCATTCATGTTGAATGATTATAGGTTTTCTTTTATCAATAAGACATTAATTATAGTAGGTTATAAGTCTAATTAGATAAAGTCCATAAGATTAATATGCCTTGTAAGGGAACTATAATGGGTTGCAGTTATGAGATCCCTATGCATCAAAGCATAATCTCTAAATGTTCTTGGTCAATGTATCATTGAGATTGGACATCAATGATGCTTAGAGACTGATACATTCTATGTTTCTTACCTAGGAATTAAGAAACCGATCTTATAGGTTGAAGTATAGAGATACTTAGAACTAGAATGCAAGTGCTTACCTAGGAGAGCAAGTTCACTGAACATCACCCGCCATGAGAAGTGCATTTGGTATTTCACTCAAGTGTCTATGCAGTACTTCTTATGTGTTAGTTATGTAAATATACTCTAGACTTGAGACACTAGGTTGTCTTGCATGTGGAGTGCTATGCTTTGATTTCCTCCCTACGGGTGCTTAACAAAAGATGCCAAAACAAGATGCTTTTGGGAATAGCATGAAGCAGGTGAAGACAAATGAGTGGTCAAGAAAGGAATTATCACCCCAAGTGATTTAAAGAATATATCCTAACAGTTTTTTATTGATATTAGCTTGTTGAAGTCCTTAGCCAAGGCGACTTGGAGATTATGAGAAAGAGTTTTATAAGTCTCTATAAAGCTAATAATCTAACTTTAAGAACGAATATGGAGATCAATAAGAATAGACACTGTACCATACTCTTATCATTTCCGAAATATATGATGAGAGAATGAATTACACTGATAGACTGTACATTGAAAGGTTGTCAAAGAACCCTTTGACTCTCGTAAAAATTGGGTGACCATGATGCATTACTAAATGCCAATCTTGGTATATGGAATTGAATTAATTAATTTAATAAAAATTATAATTCAATTCTATTGCCAATATGTTAAGAACCTAATAGGTCGCACACAATAAGTTGCATTATGAATTAAATTGAAAATGTGATGATTTAAGTTGGACTTAAATCATACACTAGGTTTTTAACTTCTAAAAGCTTAATTAAAATAGTTTAATTAAGTATAAGGCTAATATTATAATTAGTTATAAAATTAAGGCCTTAATTGCAAACAAATAAAGTAATTTAATTTAATTTTAATTTACAATGACTTAATTAAAAAGGTTTAATTAAGTGTTAGACCAATATTATAAGGGGCCATAATATTGAGGCCTTATTTGCAATTTAAGAAGTTATTTAACCTAGATATAAATAACACCTTTCAATTACTCCTCATAATACAAGTGAAACACACAAGTTAGGTTTTTAAGTTGTCAAAAAACTATTAAGAAAGCCTAGCTGCACACTTTCTTGGGTGACTTAAAAAATAGTTTTTCAACTTTGTGATTCGGCTAGGAGGAGTGTGATTGTGTGGAGAGGAAAATTTATTGTCCCTTTTGCTAGCATAATGGCATAATTGAGTTCTCTCTTCTTGTGAAAGTTCAAGTGCAATTGTGTGTGCAATCGTTGGAAGCCAAATGCTTGGGTGGCTTATATTCTTCCTCCCTTTATGGTGTACACGGGCATGAGTAGAAACAAGAGTAGTGTCATATCTTCTCTCAATCAAAAGGATTTGCCATCGTGATTACAACATCAATTGGCTAGAACTAACTGAGAGGGATATAATAATTAGGGTAATTAAGGAAAAAATTCAACAAGCTCAAAATCAGATGAAGCGTGTGTATGATGCAAGACGTCAAGAAAGGGAATTTGAGGTTATAGATATGGTATCCTTAAAGCTATAGCCATATAAGCAACATTCATTCACCCTATGGAAGAATCTCAAGCTATTTGCAAAATATTATGGTATGTTTGAGGTTTTGCAAGAAATTGGAGCTATTGCTTATAAGTTAGAGCTGCTTAGGATGCTCAAATACATCTTGTGTTCCATGTATCAATTCTTTTAAAAGCATATTAGAGCTTAACTCACTGTGTAGACCCAATTGCCAACCTTAGATGATGATAACGAGATATAAATTTTGTTTGCTTTATTCTTGTTTTGAAATAACAAAATTGATTGAACTTAATAAACTTTGAAAATGAATGAAAAATACTTTTGAATATGAAGAAAATCCTTAAAGAAGTATTGAAACTGAACTTATTGAAATGATAAGATTATTTAAACATGCTTTGAATATGAATGATCATGCTCTTGAACATAAAGAAATATCTCTTAATTTTCTCAAAGATTTCTTGTTTTGAAAATTCAAAGCGTTTGCCTAAGAATCAAATCCTCAAAAAAGAAAAACTTGATTCTTAAATGAAAATAAAGCAAAATCTATTTCTTTATCACAAGAAGAATCGATTTTAAAGAAGAAAAAGTCAGTTTTTTAGCAGAGATCAATAGTGAAAAATCGATTCTGAGAAAAAAATAAGTCGATTCTTGGAAGATAAAAGCTTCAGGATTTGTCAAGAACTAACACCTCTAAGACAAAGAATCGATTGTGAGGAGACAGAATGTAGAAGGTAGAAATGCAAATAAGAAAGAATCGATTCTACATGGGGAAGATATCGTTTCTACATATTTTTGCTTCATCATTAAAGATTTTTAAAAAAGAGAATTTTTATTTAACAACCAATTCACCCCCCACTTGGTAGTATTACTTTAAGCTTATCTTTTTAATAATTGGTATTAGGGCAAGTTCTCAAGTTTTACAAGTTTAATCACCTTTGAGAGATCTTGAATAAAAAGCTTAAAGTAATAACCATGGCATTTTCGAGCTTCATTGGAGAAGGACAATCTATGATGTGGCCTCTTTTGTTCAAATAGGAGAACTATCCATTCTAAAAAATGAGGTTTGAGAACTTTATACAAACTTTTAATCTAGATCTTTGGGATATTATTATTGATGGACCTCATATTCCTACTAAAACTGTTGATGGTAAGAAACATATTAAGACAAGAGTAAAATGGGATGATAAGCATAAGAAGTTAATATAGTTGAATCACAAAGCTATAACAACACTTTTATGTGCTCTTAGTGAGGATGAGTTTAATAGGGTAGCTATGTGCTCTTTTGTAAAAGAGATTTGTGATATTTTAGAAAACTGTTATGATGGCACCAGTCAAGTAAAAGAATTAAAGATTAGCATGTTGATACTTGAATATGAGCTTTTCAAGATGAAGGATGAGGAGTCTATTAAAGAAATGTTTGAAAGATTTACAAAAATTATAAAAGGACTTAAAGCTTTAGGAAAAGAATTTCCTAATGCTCAGTTAGTGAAGAAAATCCTTCATTGCACATAAAGGTCATGGAAACTCACTGTCATATTAAATATGCGTGTCTAAATATGAAAAAGAAATACCTCAAGGGATCTAAAAAGACAGCAATTATCGCTACTTAGAGTGACAGTGATGAGTCACAAAATAAAGAATAAAAAGAGGCTGCAAACCTCTACTATATGGTGCTTAATGATCCTATGGATGAAGATGATACAAAGTCAAGTAGATAAGAAGAAATTCTACGGTATCTTGATTATGAATGTCTAAGTCATAAAATTTTGATTAAGGAGATACGTGTGAAGCTTGAAGCAATAGAAAGCAACACAAGTGTTGAAGAAAATCATAATGATCAACATGAAGATCTTGAAGTTGTCACCTCAATGGACATAGATTCTGCTACACCAATTCCCAACAGAGAAAGATCATCTGTGGAACTTCCAAAGTTTAGTGGTGAAAACTATTTTCAGTGGAAATTTCAAATGAAACAGTTCATCCAAACATATGATCTTGAAATGTGGAGAACAATTAAAGAAGAGCCACTTAGGATGATGAATGAAATGTATGAGTGGGACTTAAGTGACTGAAAAATGCTAGAACTGAATGCTAAGGCCATGAATATTCTCTTTATTGCATTTAAAGAAGGAACATACAACAGAGTCTCTATATGCAACACCGCCAAAGAAATATGGGAGAAACTAGAATCTCTGTATAAAGAGAAGATTTGAAGGAAAAAGATTATGAAAAAGAAAGTTCAATAAGTCGTGAAGAATCAAGCAAGATCAAATCCTCAAGACAATGTTGTGAGGTAAGTTCTTCATCTTGTAAATCATGTTCATCCTCAAATCAAGAGGAAAAGGTAAAAGTCTTGACAAATGATATTTTCACATATACACTTGATGAATTTGAATAAGTCTTTAATGAACCGGTTCATAAATATGAAAAGATAAAGTTAAAAAATGAAGAAAATATTTCAAGTTTTAGTATTGAAATTGATTTCTTGGCAAATGAGAAACCTGATTTAGAAAATGAAAATAAGAAACTAAAATTGGAATTGAGGTTATGTCAAAAGAATCTAAACAACATAGGTAAGGAAAATATAAAATTGAGAAATGCTATTGAAAACTATAAAAAAATTGACTGAATAGACTTTATAAATGAAGTAAATAAATTTTTCTGTGATTGTTATGACAAACAAAAAGGATTCAAAGAAATTTGGATACCAAAAGTTCAAATGAAGAATTTTCTTATAGGTAAACTAAGGCAGAAAGAAACAAAGTCTTAGAGATTGGCACACACTTAAAATAGTTGATTTTTGTGGCAAAAGCCATTTATCTGTGAATAATGATTGACTGCATTCTTATTTTAAGTGTTTGAGAAATTGATTGATTTATCCATGTTTAAGTAGTATATATTATGTCTTGAATGTCATTGACTGAAATTGACCCCTATTAAGTTGATTCTTGAGTCATATTTTTTAAAAAACATAATTTGAATAAATGATATTTTGATTAAAATCTTGTGTGTTGATTTGTTGCATTCATACATTATAACATACCCGTGCATTCTTTCTGGTTCAAAGAAAGTCATGTATTGAACAAATTTATCCTATAAAGTTTATTCATTAGCAGTTTGTCTTTTTTTCCCTGTCATTCGAGAACTGACTTCTAGTTTTCAAAGAGTCGATTCTAGTCATATAAAACCGACTTTCTTGTGAAAACTCCATAAACTTTAAATTTTAAAAAATACCTTTACCACTTTAAAAATAACTCCTAAAGGTCATAACCTTTCATATTTTGAAAAAGTGTTTGTTGGAAAGTAAAAGGTTGAAACTTTCCAACATTTCACTTCCTTTCGTAACTACAAATTGAATTTTCATTCAAGGTATACAATCTTCAAAGAAAAAACTATTTTAGTACACAAGAAAACAACAACTCTTTTTCAAATTCTCATCAACCACTACCCTAATGGCCCAAAAAAAAAAAAACCACCAAAAAAAAGGGAAAGGGTTTCGAAAGTCATCTAAGAAACAACAAAGTCAAGAAATTGATTTTCTCTACATACATTTTTCACCTGAAGAGAAAAGAATAGTGTTTGATGAAGATTATGCTTCAAAGAAGGTACTCAATGGTAGAATGATTGACTTAGAATGGCTTGAAGAAGACATTGGAGAGAACTAGGTTGGCATTACTATCCAAACCTGAAGAGAGGTGTGTATGAAGACCTTGTCAGAGTTTTCCATTCAAGTGGAACCACTATCTACAAAGAAGAAAATGATAAGGACCCAGTCAATCATGATAATTCATTCCTTACATCTATCTTTTGGAATAATTATGTCATTACTCCTGTACTGCTTTAAAAAGTCTTGAAGTTAAAACCTGTCAGTGAAGATACAATTACACACTTGGGAGAAGAAAATGTTTTCTCTGAAGATGAACTAGTTGTAGAATTCTTAGTCTGATCAATCACTAATCTAGAGTTTCCAAACAATGCTCAAGACTAAGTCTACATGACAGAGTCTTACACTTTATAGCTGCTCATAATATTAAACCTTTTGGAACCAAGTCTAAGACTGTGACAATTGAAGAAATGTAGTTTATGCATCACATAAAGAACAAAACACTAATTGACCTAGCCTAAATTTATTTTCAAAGATATGACAATCTTGGTTAGAGGAGCACAAAGTGATTTGGCATATGGAATGGTGATTTTGAAGTTAATTCACAAGTTGAAGATTGACACTTGGAACAAAAAACCCAAAAGACAGAAGATAACTAAAAGGTTAAATAGATATGCTCTTCAAAACATAAGATATGAGTACAGAGCTGATTTTAACACTTGGATGAAGAAGGATGGGTGACAAGACACAGACTTTAGTTCTAACCTTAGCCTTGATTCAAAAACTGAATCATAGACTCATCTGCATTTCATAACATTTGCATACATTTTGTTTCGTACTAATATGATTTTATTATAAATTATTTTTTGGACATCCTTTATTTAATGAAATATCTATTTTCACTAATCTTCTTTATGTTGATATTTCTCTATTGATTGAACTCTCTTGCTATGGATGCCTTTATGATTTGTCCTTAAATGCTATTTGACCTTTATCTTAACTTGTGGAAATTTTAAACTCTTGCTAATAATGCTTTATTTTCTAAGTTTTTCTCTCGTTATTCTTATACTCTATTTTCTGTTCCTTTTTTATATAATAAAAAAGGAGAGAAATATTCTGAGTAAATTTGCAAGCTTAACTTTTCATTATGGTTAGATTTTTCGAAATGATTTCAAAAGTGCTTTGAAACTCAAATATATAAAGATTTTTGAAAATGCATAAATTCAGGGGGAGATTTACTTGAGAAAAATGTTTTGAAATCTTGAATTGAATTTCAGAGGGAGTTTTCTTCAATAAGCAAATTTAACTCTTAATTTTGTCATATTAAAAAAAGGGAGATTGTTAACTTTATACTTGTTTTGAAATGAAAAAATTGTTTAAACTTAATGAGCTTTGAATATGAATGAAAGATGCTTTTGAATATGAAGAAAATTCTCAAAGAATTGTTAAAGCTAAACTTATTGAAATGATAAGATTATTTGAACATGCTTTGAATGTGAATGATCATGCTCTTGAACTTAAAGAAGTATCTCTTATTTTTCTCATAAATTTCTTATTTTCAAAATTCAAAGTGTCAACCCAAGAATCAAATCCTCAAAAGGAAAGACTTGACTCTTAAATGAAAAGAAAGCAAATATATTTCTTTATAACAACAAATATCGATTCTAAAAAAGGATAAGTCATTTCTTAAGTAGAAATCAACAGTGAAGAATCAATTTTGAGAAAAGAAGAAGTGGATTCTTGGAAAACAGAAGCTCCAGGATTTGTGAAGAACCAACATCTCAAAGAGAAAGAATCAATTCTAGAAAGACAAAATGTAGATGGTAGAAATGCAAAGAAGAAATAATCGATTCAACATGGAGAAGATATCAATTTTTGAAGCACCAAAAGTAAAATTTAGAAACTTGATGACCAAGAAAGATATGGTACAACTGGACAAGATTAGAGCGGTAAAAATCAAGCTTAAACTCAAATTTTGGTGCCAGACCACAATAAAGAACCAACACCTTAAGGTAGAAGAATCGATTCTCCAAGATTGTAAAAATGTCAGCTTTGAATCTAGTTATAGAGGAATTAGCACCTCAAAATAGAAGAATCAATTCTTTAGAGACGGAAAGCTCTAGACTTTGTGAAGAACCGACAACTCAAAAGCAAAGAATCGATTCTACATATGCGTGACAGAATTATGCAATCTGGCTAGAATGTACAAATAATGATTTACATTTCACTTCAACAGGCAAGAAATCACAAAGACTATAAATAACTACCTTGAGAACATCAAAGAAAGGATTTTGGAGGATTTTGAACAAATTTGAATCATCTTTGAAAAAGAAAAGAGCAAAAAGCCAAAAGAAAAAGTTGTGAGCATAAAAACCTTATCTTTGAGTAAAAACAGAACTTAAAGTTGAATTTTTATCTTTCAACTGATCCTTTTTTAGCTTAAACCTTCCTTAATCATTCACATCATTTGAGAAAGCTCTCATATTTCTAATCCTAAACTTTTTTATCAACCTTTCTATAGGTTTCGAGTTAGAGATTCTTTAGAATCACTATTGTATTGGTTATACCTCCAAACAAAAGGTAGAGGGATTTTATCTGATCCTTTAAAAGGCTACATTTTGTGTGAAAGTTGTGATTGAAGCTGAAAAAGGCAATGTTTTAATAAAGGTTATGCTTAATCCTACAAAAGATATGTTATGAAGGTTACGTTTGATCTAGCAAAAGACATGTTGTAAGGTTACGCATGATCATGTTGAAAAGGCAAGATGATAGTGGATTCAAACTTCTTATGATATCAAAAAAGAGGATGTAGACATTGGAAGACCGAACCTCTATAAAAATCCTATTGAGTACTCTTTATTTTTCTGCTTCTCACACATTAACTTCATACTCTGTTTTGCTATTTTTATTCTCTCATATTTCCACTTCATCATCAAAGATTTTCAAAAAGAGAGAATTTTTATTTAACAACCAATTCACCCCTTCTTAGCAGTTTTACTTTAAGTTTACCTTTATAAAAATTCCACAGCTAATAGCTATCTTGGATAGTCGTATAAGTAGAAAAACAAGAAAGGTTCTTATTTAATGGTAAAGGATACCCCATCAGAAGCTATGTGGGAAGGGTTGAAAGACATTCAAACATAGTTTCTTGATATTGCTTTCGAGTACAAGAGCAAATTTTAAGAGGAAGGGAAATGATAAGTTATAGATCAGGTTCCCACATTTTAAGAGTTTGTTAATTGAATAAGTCCTAAAGCTATTAGGAGGTTAGCTAATTTATTTCATAGTTAGTAGGAGTAGTTCTTACTTATCTACTATTTAGTTCCTATTTATTTGCTATTTTGTTGGATGTAAAGTTTTTTAAAGACTCCCAATAAATGGAAGTATTATCATTGAATATTCAACCAACACATTGAGCGTTAATTGAGGTATTAGTTTCCTCCATCAAACCAATCATTCCTTGTTTTTATTTTCCATCATAGGTTCCACTAAACAAAAGAAGCAGTTCATACTATTTGGGCTCCCAACTATACTAGAAATTTAATGTTTTCATATCTTTAAGGTCTTTTGTCTTCGAAGACATCTTTAAGACGATAATAGCATTTGAAGCAATCGTTCACAACATGCTAGTATCCTTTTGTGTAACTTATTTGATTATGTATAGATATTCAGAGCATGCTTATAAAAAAAATCAAATAAAAGTATAAAATATTTTTAAACAACTTTTAAAAAAAATCTCATTTTTCTAGTTTATGGTGGAAGAATTAATTGTATCTTGAATCAACATTTCAAATTGCTATTTGAATAATCTTCCCATGAAGAAATTCTCAATTTCTTATTCATGGTGAGAGAATTAATTTACGTGAAAGAAGATTTTGATTTGGATCCCTTGTAGATGAAGAACAAGAAAGAGAGAGAACCATGAAAGAAAAATTCTAAAAAAATTATTTTTCAATCTGATTAATTATTAAAACTTTTTAATATTAATTTTTAAATCTTTGTAAAATTTTATCTTTGTTTATTAAAGATGAGGTGCATTCTAGTGAACTGATAGTGTATGAAAATTATACATTGTCAATGCATCAAATATAAATCGTTAACATATTGTATATGTTTCACTATATTTTGTTATTCTCATGTTCAAAATGCAAAATTTCATAACAAAAAAATTCACTCAATAAAAGATATATATAATACTGAATAAAATAAAATTAAAAAAAAAGCACTCAATAAAAGTAATTTGTATGCCTTTTTTATGGTTTTCATCAAGGTTTTATCCAAAAAACATGACCCATAAGAAACTAATTCCAGAGTAACAAAAAAAAAAGCATCCAAAAATAGTTGGAAAACGAGATGGAGAAAAGAAAAAAGAAAAATGGAAAAAGAGATCTTTATGTTGCTAAATAGAGAAAAGATCAAAAAGTTTGATGATGGAAAAGCTATTTTTTTTTCTTTAACCATTTTTGCCCTCCTTTCAGTCAAAAGAAAAAAACTAATGCTAGGTGTCGAGTCTCGTTAGGATTGTCAACAAGTAATGTACCCATTAATTTTGAGATAACCTACTTCGAACCCTTTTAATAAATATGATACCCAAACCATATAACTACCCCACTAATTTTGAATTTCCTATCTAAACTCAAACCCTATTACCCTCACACTACTCATTATGTACCTAAGCCCATTAAAATACTTGATTCATGTATTTTTACCCTTTCTTTTTACTTTAAAAATTTCTCAATCAATCGTGCATTTTTCCATAAACACAATGTTGCAAGCATCAACATAAGGCCAAATGATTATTGTGATGTAAAGAAAACCAATTTAACAATTCAAATTGTTATTCTTAACATTCTTCCCTTTTTGTGTATTCTAGTCCATAGCAACACTAGAACCACTAACAGAATGAGGTGTGGTAAGTCATCTTGCATTTTGATTAAAAGCTTGGGTTCACTCTTATACAGAACATTGAAAATATATAATTTTGCCACCCTTAATCAATTTAAAAACCTTATTTTCAAAATATTGGTAAGCATATAACATTTTGATTAAAAGCCTAGGTTCAATCCCTCTTATGCCCAAATTTCAAAAAAAAAATTTCTTTTCCTTCTTTTTTCCTACACCTTTTTTCCATTTTTTTCCTGTGTGCTGCGTATAAACCCTTCACCTACTTTTTTTTTGTTATTTTATTTTCCCTTTGCACATGATTTGAATTCGTTCGGTTTGACTTATCTTAACTTTTCCAATTTCTACTATAATTACAGAGTATATATTTTCAGTTATGTAAATTGTAAAAATGAGGTTGTGTAATAAATTGAAAGATGATTTTCTTACTAGTATACTTATCTTTTACATTGAGAAAAAGATTATCAGGACCATTGACACAGATTTAGGTATTAATAAATTTAAAAGCATGAAAGCAAGTTGAGCACATTTTACGAAACCTAATGTGAAATCTAATATTAATTTTTTCTGCTTTATGTCTGTATCTATTTGTGAATTTAAAAATTTATATTTAAATTGTTAGTGAAATTTTATGTTATAATTTAATTTTATTTCAAAAGTAATTAATTTTTTGCTTTAAATCAAATCATTAATCCGATCCATGATCTTGTATAATTATACTTTAGCCACTAAGGATGGCAATAGGTATACTTTAACAAGGTACCTACAGGAACCCAACTTGATTATATAGGGTTAGGGTACCCTATATTCGGGTTTTGGATGGGTTTAGGTATAATTTTATTACTCGTATTGAGTTCGGGTACCACACATTAGGTACTCAATACCTGAACCTGATTATGTATTAGATAGCATGAAAGTTCATCGAGCATATCTTATGATGTCTAATGTAAAAATCTAATGTTAATTTTTTTTAATGTTTTATGTCTATTTCTATTTGTGAATCTGAAAATTTTTATTTAAATTGTTAATGAAATTTATGTTATAATTTAATTTTAATTCAAAAGTGAATAATTTTTTGCTTCGAATCAAATCATTGACCCTATCCATGATCTTGTATGATTACCTTTTAGCTACTAAAAATGACAATAGATATACTTTAACAAGGTACTTACGGGTACTTTACCTGATTATATAGAGTTAAAATATCTTATATTAGGGTTTAGGATGAGTTCATATAGTAATTTTACTACCCCGTATCAAGCTTGGGTACCACCTCTTGGATACTCGATACCTGAACCGATTTATGTATTATATAGTATATAATAGATAATTAAATATGTAAAATTTTGTTGATGTTAGGAATTGAAGTTGAACAAGAAATATTTTAAACCTTTCCAACTTTACCAACCTTTCTTTAATAATATGATATTGTTAGTCAAATTATTAGTGACATGTCATTAATATATTTAAATAACAAAATTATTAAATTATTAGTTATGTTTAAATAATATCATATTACAAGGAATATAATTACTATTATATATATAGTAAA